>NW_019384926.1:131333-325320 GCF_000671375.1 Centruroides sculpturatus | reverse complement strand
GCTGGGCAAAAAGTAATGATAGTGAAGATTAAGATAATTACATTATAGCCAATCTTACCCATTTTCACAGAATGCAAGAATTAGGTCCCCTGTTTCCAGACTAATTAGAGAATTTTTATGTCCAGTCAAACAAGCTATTTTCAATTTGATCAATTTTCTGGAACGTTTACAATCGTTCTATAACCGAACCAATTCAAATTCGAAAATTTTTAAAATTGAAATAGAAAATCTTCCACTTTCAACCACTTTCAAGCCCATATCTCCTGCACCGTTATAGCTATTGAGACGCAACCACCATAGTGCACGAATGGAGACTTGGGGCTACTACCACATACAAACACCATTCATGTGTGATGTGTAGTTTTGGCTGAAAAGTGAAATATAGGGACACACACATCCATTTTTATATATATTTTACTTCAATAATTTATTTTTTATAATTTCTGGAGGATTGCAACTATCTACTACTATCAGAGATTTTATGGAACAGGTTTTCAATGAACATCTACTGATATATTCTTTCATACAATAAACAATATTTATTAAAGAGAGACATTTATTTTGCCCACATTACTATACGAAATATATACTTCTATACATTTGACATAGAAAATTAAGATGGAAAAATGTTGTCATAATAAAATAAATATTCTAGAAAGAAATATTGGTACTATTAAAATATTTATATTCATGAACAAACATTATAAAATATTAAAATATTTTATAATGTTTGTTCATAAATTTTTATAAATATCATAATTTGGATTTTAACAATCTTGTAACTTATGTCACACTTGGTGTATGGTGGTCAATGCATTCTCTGTAATCTTATTGTATTATTTACATAACTGCTTTGCCACATGTTATAGTTATATAGGGTTATAGCCAAGATTATTGTTTATTTTAATTAAAAAGCATATTTCCTTCTATTCGTCTATAATACTGGTGCGATGCATATGGGCCCATCATATCAAAGCCCTAAAAGTCTAATGTTTAATGTGTATGGGATCAAGGGAATCAAGCAATGCACTAGGAGTAAATAACAGGTAGTATCCAAGTTTACTATAAATAAACTTGGATACTACCTCTTTAAACATGAGTAGTGTGTCTAAGAAATGTGCACATGCATCACTCTCATGCTCCAAGGAAAGCCTTAGACCTTATGGGTTGTTAATATCTGTATTGAGTTGTTATATGTCATGTTTACATCTCCAAATTATTAAATGTTTACTTATCATAAACATATGTGTTAATCATACCTGGGTATAATAAGTTATTCCAGAGTTTTAAGAACTAATTCACAAAATACTTATAATAGGAGAGTACCCTTCAGTTTCCATATCTGATCTCATCTTTCATCTATCTAACTCCGTTTTCAAGAGTAATGAAAGATGGATGGACAACAGTGGGAATTTATAAGTCTACAATTTTTTCAAATTGCAGCCCAAAAAATAAACGGGCTCTTCGAAATCAATCACAGTAACCAAGGAGCTGAAATATCAGTGTAGGCTCTGTCACAGATTGTACCTTTACTGAAGAGGGATCAGCAAGAATTCTGATCTGAAATGCATTTAAATAAAATATCAGAATTAATTGTCTTCTGAATAATTTCTGAACTTGGGTGAGCATTGGATTCAAAGGATATAACATTTTGGTTTATTCATCCAAATAACACCTTTTAAGTGGTTATAAAAGTGACTGATGATATCTAGAAAATATTGCTAATTTTAGCTTCATATTATAAATTTGTTAATTTTTTTTAATCAGAATTTTAAAGACCCTAAATATGTTGGCTATGGAAAGCTATTTCATTGAAGTAAAATATTTTTTTTTTACACAAGATCTGAACAAAAGATTATTGTTCAGATCACAAATAGCTTCAATATCTGAACAAAAGATTTTTGTTCAGATATTGAAGCTAAAGAAAGATTTTTTTAATAGCATTAAAAAACATTATCAAATTTAAAAATATCAGTGTTAATGTTTTTTTGAAATTTGTGAAATTTTATGTTATACTGTGTGATATGTTGTTAACATTTCTTTCTATTGAATCTAAGATATGCATTTAAAATATAAAGTGATATAAGTAAACAATTTCTATTAAACAGAAATTATCCATTTTATTTTCTGTATTAATTTACAAATGTAGTAAAATGTCTAAAAACCAATATTTACCAGCAAACTATTTAATGAAAAAAAAAATTTTGTTTGATCACTAACAATGGTTGAAATGTTTGCTTTTTTAATTAAATGGTTTGCTGGTAAATATTGGTTTTTATTTCATTTATTGTAATAACAGTTTGGGAATAATTAAATATAAATTAATTGATTAAATTCTTATTTTAGGAGGAAGTTATAATTTGTCTAAATTTTTTCTAGTGGTACAAGAATGTTTCTTGATGAATTGAAATCATTAAAACTTTAATATGTTTGTATGTGTCTATTTATTATTGCCAATTTATAATGTTGAGATAATTTTATAAATTATAATTTATTTTGTAATATAATGTAGAAAAGACACATATATAATCTATCTTTTACATACACAGACTTGTACTATATTTTTTGGAAAATTTTTTACAATTTACAAGGGAAAATTGAAATAACGTTACTTCCAATTTGTATTGGATATTCATATATAGTTAATTGGGGTCTCCTGCCCCTATGGTTTCCATATCTGCTCTTGTCTTTCATCTATCTAACTCCATTCTCAAGATTAAGGAAAGACAGATGGACAACAGTGTGAATTTATAGGTCTACAATTTTTTCAAATTGCAGCCCAAAAATTAAACTATTTTCTCATTCTTTTCATTGTATGTTGAAAATATGATTATTTTGTATTAGTAAGAAGCTCTTAAAATTTAGCTCATAATGAATTGAAAAAAATAGGTTTTAAACAAACTCAGTTAATCTTTTTTAAAATCCAAAAACAAAATATTTGCATAAAGTTTAAAATTATGATAACTGAAAAGTGAAAAATAGCTCTAAAATTTATATTTTTAGATAAGTAAGTTGTAGATATGTTATAAATTATGTACTGTATATATTGAATGTACCATGAAATATAGGAAAGCAATACTAGGAAGTTCATGCCATGTGTGAACAGGGGCTGTTTTATTGCATGAATAGAAGAAACACATTGGTTAATTTGTTAATGTCAGAATTTAGTGTTGACAATTGAGAAGGTAAAACCCAGTTAAAGAATAATTAAAGGATAATACAAATTACAAGAATTTAATATAGTAGAGTACAGATTATAGGTTTAAATTTCATTACAACTTATGCTGAAATGAGATGGTAACCAGAGTTAGGATTTCTGATATGATTTCGGTACTTGCAAGAATTATCTTTCAAAACTTCTTTTAACTGGATAACAATAACTCACAACACACCATAAAACTTTGGTAACTCCAGAAAAAATTTAATATAAAACAGAAAATATATTTGACAAACATTTTTGATTACATCTGGATCAACTTCAGATCAATGTTCTAAATTGGAATGTGTTAAAGAACAAAATTTAATTTAAAAAGTTTGGAATAATACATAAAGATTTAGAAAATACCAAATGTAAGAATAAAATATTATACAAATAAAGTGAAATTTGATAACATACTTTATGATTTGACAAATAAAAGAAATAAAGTAGTGACAAAAAATGAGGCAATTTGCTAGGATACCTGCTCATACATTGATGTTTTGGGGCACTGTATATATGCTTCTCTATATATAGGATTATCAAAATTAAACTTTTCCAACTCAGAGCTCTGGAGAGTGTTCTAATGCTCGAAATGAAACATTTGGACAACAGTACTTCAGATGATGTGTCGCCATTTATTAAATAAAAAGTATTTGTACAAAAAGTCATTGATAGGTAGTCTTTTAACATGCTAATGACTTTTTGATCCCAGAGCTTCAACAAAGCCTTCAAGATTCATGAAAGACGGTGCACCATCCCACATCCCTCACTCTGTTTACCATGTTTTAAAGCAGACTTTCACGGATGAATAGGTGATCAGTCATTACTTCCCAACAGCTTGACTTCCTTATTTACCTGATTTTGCTCCATATGACTTCTGGCTATGGGATGTTTTGAAAGACCAGGTCTATCATGAAAGATGTGCATATATGTCAGATCTAAAGGACGGAGTTCATCGGCATGTTCTCTTGATTAAAGTGGACTCATTGCATTTAGCAGTGGAAAATATGCTTTTGTGAATGGAGCATATATTGAACATTTGTAAGCTCCAGCACCCATGTATCAGTGACTTCTTGTACAAAATATTTTTATGAGGTGTTTGCATCCTGGTTTCTTTTTATTGGCTATAAGTTATTTCCTGTACTTACAATCAAAAATCGAGCCTGTTACCAGCATGTATCCTATAAAAGATCTTCTCATAAACAATTTTGAATTTTTATGAAGTTCTTCTTCAGGTGGAAATGGAATACTTGAGAAGAACTAAATAAAGAACATTATTTTTGAACTGAAAGACTAAATACGGGTGAACTAAATAAAGAACATTATTTTTGAACTGTAAGACTAAATATCTGCATCCATAATTCCAGTATAATAAGTCCTGTTAATATATAGATTGTACTTGTAATACAAAATAAATTTTAAATAGAGTTATAAAAAAAGGACAAAAAGGCATATTAATTAAGGAATACTTGAGAATTTATAGAAATATATGGAGAAATAGCCAAGAAACAACAATTACAAATAATCTATAGAAGAGGCCCCACCATAGCAGACATCCTAAAAAATGGGAAAGACCCCCAGATCTCGACAGAATGTACAGCATATATTCTATCCCTCTAGTGGATAACAGATGGCAGAAAGAACTCATCTATATTGGTTCTACTAAGCACTCGTTAAATACCAGATTAAAGGAACACCAAGCTGATCTATAACACAGAAGGCTCACTACTGCCTAAATATCTATGCAACAGACCAGGACATAGAAGCGGAACTTGACAAAGCTAAAATCATCACAACCACACCCCACCCTGAGCACATAAAATGGTTAGAAGCTATGGCCATTTATAAAATGAGCCATACAAATACATGCATGAACCAAAAAGAAGAGCTCAGCCTATCACCAGCCTGGCAACTCCTCCTAGACAAATATCCTTAATAATTTATGCCTGTGCACAATGGCACATGTCTATTGGAGCGGAATTCAGCAAACTTTTCGATTTGAAATCTCCTGTTCCATTTTTTCTCAAGTATTCCATTTCCACCTGAAGAAGAACTTCATAAAGTTCAAAAACATTTGTGAGACAATCTTTTATAGGATACACGCCGGTAACAGGTTTGATTTTTGATTGTAAGTGTAGTATTTTTGTGGTGTTAGTAAAGGGTTGGACAGTTATTTCCTGTGTTTCAAAGCAGTTGCAGAACTGTTGAATGAGAGTCTTGACTGATTTGGGCTTGATGGAACAATGGGATAGTATGTGAGCACTGATGTTTTTCTAGTATTTATTATAACAATTTCAACTCTTTCATCAATCATATATCCTGTCTTATGATTTTTACAATGTCATAGACAAAAATGTTGGAAAGAACTATCTCTGTGTGTTATGAACAATACAGAAGCCAGGAAAATGGTATTAATCAAACCTGGTTTTTGCTAAATTGTCAATAATTTCAGTAATAACAGATGTAATTGAAGAAGAATCTGTAGTATTGCATTTATGTATTACATTTGTTGATATATGAATTTTGCTGATCAGTACTGCAGGACAGTGTTACAGAAGCAAGCCAAAGGAGAAACTGTTCAGGTTTCTTGTAGTTACTTTTTGTTCTGTTTTATTAAGAGTGATGGTTTTTCAAATTTAAAATAATTAATTTTATTTTACGTTTCAATTTTATTTTCATGCATGTACAGTACAGTACCATGATTACACCAGAAATCCTGTCTGGGTTACCACCTCATTTGAGCACAAGTTTTACTACTGTCTTTCTGGGAATGGCCAGCAGTTCAAACATAAGTTGTAATGAAATTTCAACTTATAATTCATACTTTATCATATTAAATTCTTGTCATTTGTATTGCCCATTAATTATTCTCTGACTTTGTTTCACTTTTTCAATCATCAATACTAAATAGAGTATACCTTGCCTTACATCGGTAATTGATTCCAGGAAAGCGACGTAAGTCGAATCTACTTGTCACTAGGCTAAACCATAAATTACCATTCCCAGTTCTGTATTTTATTTATTAATGCATTTTTAATAATATATGGTTAATAAGGATCTATTTTAAGCTTACAAACAAATAAATTTTAGTTTTTAATATAGTACAGAAAAAAGTAATCTAAATTTACGAATGCATGTACTGTAAATACAGTATATACTTGTAAATGTATATATTTTAATATGATCTTATGTGCTTTAAATGCTTTTATAGTGATATTACGACTTCAATATTTGTGGCGGACAGACGTAAAGTTGAATAAAATGACTTAAACTTGATTTTATTTTTCCATATACTTTTTTGACAAATGATGAAACTCAAAACAACGTAAGTCAAGGTATACCTGTACTGGCATTAATGAATTAACCTTACATTTTCTATATTTATGCAACAAAGCCCAGCCCCTTCTTACAAACTTTATGAACCTCCCAGCATTGCTTTCCTATGGACAGTTATTTGTGGCACACCCTGTATATATAATTTATTAATGTTATACTTTAGTTTGTTTTATTTTGTCAAGTAACCATCTATTGGTAAACATTTCTTCTGATCAGTTAAAAAGTTTTTTGCTTTACAGTATTTTATCTTATTTTATTTATTACTTTTTCTTAGACAATCAGACTACAGACTAGTATGATATTAAGCATTATTATATAAGATTTATTGTTATTTAGTAAGATTCTAAGGAAATTTGTAGTAGTAATCAACTAATATTGTAGGAGGATCACCTAAAATTTTTCAAAGGGTGAACACTGATTTATAACATAAATGTCTATACATTATATTATAGAAATGTAGATATTATAAACATTGTATTATAACTTAGTAAAAAGATTTAATTGATAATAATAGATATACTATCAATATTTTCAGAACTTAGCCAAAATATATATATATATCAATTCTTTATTGTCCATACATTTTTAATCATGTTGTCACTAAATTTTTAATTGATTAAGGTTATGTAGAAATATAGAAATTAAAAGTTATTTTTAAACATTATAGCTAATTGAAGATATTACTAAAACATAACTGGTTAACAAAAATGAAACCTAAGACCTATCATTAACAGATTGAAGTTTGGTTAGTAAAGTAAAAAAATGATCTCATTAGGGATAAAAAATTTTTATAAGTATGATTATTATTACAATTTAGCATATAATTTGCACATTTCAGTAAGGATTTTAATAATGATTATCTACTTCAGATTATTTTCAATTTTTTTCCAGTTGTGGCTCCTTTTGAGCTTTTCTCAACTTTCTTGGCTTCCCCATCATTTTTTTATTCCTCTAAAATATTCCTCTTTTATTAATACCTATCAATGTAGATGTATTTTCTGATTTCTTGGTGGTTCACAAGTGAAATTAAAAAAATAAACAATTAAGGCTTATATATTTTTATTTATACAAGAGTAATATAGAAAAAAAATAAAGATAATATTAAACATTGGATAAATAAATAAAAAACACAAAAAAGAGAAAGCAAAATTAAAGTATTAAAAATAAATTTACAATTAAAAACAATTTCTTGTTTTTAATTGTAAATTTATTTTATAGTATTAACTTTATTTTTAATACTGAGTAAAGAAGTATAATGAATATTAATAAATTGAACAACAAAGCAAGCATATTAGTGATGAATAAAAATGTTTCTATGAGAAAATTTATTTATTATAAATTAAAAAATCTAAGAATGAAATATATATTTAAAATTAATACAAATTGAAGACTGAATACAAATTCTCCACAAATATTTTTTTTCCAAACATACTTGACTGCTATTGATGCATACAAGAATTGTATACTTCAACAACTAGGGCTGAACTGAAGGGTAGTAAAGTAGAGAAAGCTTTTCCTGCTCTTAGCTTTAATTGTCTGTGATTGCTAATTTCCATGTGCATCTTTCTTGGAAGTTTTGCACCAATAAATAAAACCCTTCTTTTCAGATAGTATTGAATTTGTGGTTTCACTATTCATAAAAAACATAAAATAAAAACTTTTAAATAATGTAAATTCTTAGGATGTAGTATAACTACCCCAGATTTTGTTGTCACTATTGCCTGTCAAAAAAAATTGAATTGTATCATCCCCCTTTCAATTTTCTGCAATTTCCTTTTCATTTATTTCATCCTGTGGCCACCCTTCAGTCGTCTGTGACCCCGAGGGATCTCTTCAGCCCACATTGAGAATGGTTGATCTACTTCATCTTTTAGTATACAGTTAGAAAGTAAATAAATTATTAGAAATATAAGTATTTTATTTTCATTAAATTTTATATTATACAAATATATGTCAATTATTTATAAACTACACAAATGTTTGTTAATTATGAATATACAATTTCAATCAAAATAAGGCTAATTGTTTTTAAAAATTCAGAATAATTTGTATAAATATTATCTCAAAGTCAAGAGTCTGCTGTCAGAGTTACTGCTGTTTACATTTGTTGTAAATGGTAATAAATAATGTAAAATAGTTATGCATAGTGATATAATGAGTTTTCATGAAAAAATCATTTAATATATTTGATTTCATGTAGTATAATAATAATAATAATTTCTTATTAATTAAAATTTTTATGTAGAAAATGTGATATTGTACAGTACCTATCAGTATACCATAATATTAGGATTTCAAGATTGAAAACTTTTATATTGAATAATGAAAATTTTACACACATATTGTTTTCATTATTCTAGCAAATATTACATTATTACACTCATTTATTTTAAATTCCTGAAAATATCTTTTATTTTTTGATAATAAACCATTCCGAGAATATTTAATTTAAATACCATACTTGAATCTTTATACTGTAGATGAATTCTATTACTGTACTTATTTCAAATTTCAAAAGTATAGTTAATGATTTAGCAAACTAAGTAGTATAGATGTGTAATAGATGCTTATATTATGTTAAATGTTGAATTAAAGTTAAAATGCAATAATTTCACAATTTTATTAATCAAATTTATCAAGTTTTTAGCCCTGCTGTCAAATGAATCAAATATTCATTTTAATGAATTGCCTTAATTTATTGTTTTTACCAATTATATTAAAAAATATCAATCTGTTAGATAATTGAAAGTTTTTAAAAAGTGTTTGCAAATATCAAATAGACATGGTATATTTTAATATAAATTTTCTTGTAAATGGACATTGATAAAAAATTAATATCTAAAATACTATGAATTTATAAAGCTAGTATGAAAATTTTTATTCAGACATACATCATAGTTTTAAAATAATTTTATTTAAATCAAATAACATCTTAACATCTAAATAGTAACTTTTAATATATAAAATTGTTAAATATCATTCAATACATAAGTAGATGTTTTAAATCTAAATCAAATAAAATGAAAATTTTTAATTTGAATCAAGTAAAGCTTAAAATTCTATGTATTATATATTATGACTTTATTGCATATTAAGATTTTATTTGATTTAATATATATGCTCTCCACCAGAAATTAGTAGTGGCTTGCCCCTGTACATCATACTTTTCCTTTAACAATAGAGTCGTGCCAGTCATCTATCTAACACCTTCCAGGGGAAAATTTTTGAATTTGAATAAGATGACTTCTGGTTTACGTCGAAAGTTCATGTATAGTTAATCGGGGTCTTCTGCCCCTAAAGTTTCTATATCTGGTCTCGTCTTTCATCTATCTAAATCCATTCTCGAGATTAAGGAAAGACAGATGGAATAAGATTAAATCGTCCTTTTAAAAATACCAATTATTGTACAAAAATTAAAAACAAAAAAATGTTACAACGGTTCTTGACGTACAAAATTTTTGATAAAAGTCCTGTTGAGTAGTAAAACTTTTCCATATTTTTTGCATTAGCTATTAAAAGTTTTAACTAGTTTTCAACTCTAGTCTGTAAACTTAAGTAAAGTTATCCATGAACAAAAATTGATTCCGATTTGTTGAAAATCTAATCCGAGATTCGCTGATTGTGACGACAAAAGTTAAGATTAAGGAAATTGTCTTCGTTTTAAAATAAATGACAAATTAGTTTGACTGTAAACTAAATCAATTCTCTGAATGAAAACTCTTCTCAATTGCTTTCAGTTAATAACTCAACATCAATGAAATTTTGATATAGCAATTCTTTATTATTTATAATTAAATCTTTCAAAACAATTTACTAGAAATTTGTTTTTCTCGTTTTATTGTTTAATAATCCCATTACAAAAGAAATCAGGTCAAAAGCTTGTTTAGTCTTTGAGTTATTCAAGTTCAAAAAGTGTTTCTTGCATTGACATCGTTTAATTATTAAAGATAACGACTTAAATAGCGTATTTCTATGNATATATTAAATTAAATTTATAAAAATTAAATTTATGAAAAATATTTGGAGATGGAGATTGCTTCAATTTTCAGTAACAAAATTACTGTACTATTAAATTTCTAAAGAACAGAAAGCATTTAAACAGGATTCTTGAAAAGCTGTTTAACTTGTATATAAAATATTTTTGAATTTAAAATATCCTAAACTCAAAAATGTTTTATAGTTGAAAATTTTTTTAAGTGTAGATGGAGATAAATTATTTCATAATATTTTTTAAAAAATGCCTGACTTTTATAAAAACATTTTTTAAATTTTTGTTTGTTGTTTAACAAAAATGTTTTTCTAAACAATAATGAGGTCTTTCTGAATATAATGAGGAAAGATTTTATAAATTTGCATTACTGGTATTTAAGTCATTTTTAAAAGATGACTTTATATTTGTTAAAATTATTATAGAGTATTCATAAATACATAATTATATTTCCATTTGATTTAATATCTAAACTCAATTTAATTAATGCTGCTATACTTTTAGAATGGAATAAAGAAAAACTGGGATTTGATGAGGACTCATGATAGGTAACTTAAAATTTTTCAAATATATAAATAATACAAATATTAATAATCTGTAATAAATATATACAGTTGAACCTGTCTATCTCAAACATGTTTATCTCAAAATTTATTTATTTCTCCTTCATTTTCAGCCTAAATTTTTCATGTTTATCCCAAATAATTTTATTCCAAAATCTCTATATCTCAAATATGGACTGAAGTATCAGTACAATTTCAAAGCTTAGCAACTGCATTTTGATAGCATAAATTGTAGTTGAGAAACATCTCTTGCAATTCAGCACATAATTGCAATTAATGTTACTTTTCTCTGATTGGCTATGAGTTTGGCTTGCATCTTATTGGTTGAAGAAAGTTGTGCATCAGAACTACTGACAAACTATTTCTGTTAAGATATGTCAAAAATGTTTTATTTATACTTGCTATTGTATTAATAAATTACCATATCTCCAATCAAACCAATTACTGTTTACTGTGTAGGAACCTCTATATCTTGAAACTTATTTCAAATTTTTTCTTGTTTACATGAGATTAAAGACAGGTTCAACTATATTTTCAAATAAATATTAATTTTTTGTAGAAATATTTAAAAATGTAATAAATTAAGTTTATTTTCTAATTTGATGATTTATGATCTAAATTATTAACACTGTATAATTTTGTTTTATAAATTATTCTTTCTTATCAATTATAGGTTATTTACTTTATAATAAATGTTGGGGAAACTTAATTTTTTTATAATTTTCTGAAATTTACAAGATAGCCTACTATACAGCAAACTATACAAGATATAAATCATTAAAATCAGCAGAAAAAATGTAATATTACTGGTTGAAATGTTTTTGGCTACACAACAATGTTTGAATATGTATAAACTTTAAAACTTAATACTTTAAATATATTACAGAATAAAATTAGAGATATAATACTAACACAGGAAAAATCATGTCTTTTATAACAGTGTTGTTATTGTATTTCATGTTGTATCTTCAATTTTATATAATATTTTTAATTTAATATGTTAACTTTTCAAATTTATATGTATTCAAAAGAATATCAACTGTAAATTTAAATCTACATTTAATTTTTATAATCAAACTATAGTGTAGGATAATGATGACTGGTTGTGCAGTTGAGTACCAGTTTAGTTTGAATAATTCCTAATTTATAAATAATTATAAAACCTTTATATTCCTCTCAGATTTTTATAACTAAGCTGATTTTTTGCCTCTACAGTTTTTCTTTATTTAATGCATAGTCCCCACAATCTGAAATTACAATATTTTAAGGAGAATACTGAGAAATATTGTGCCATATTTTTCATATGTAATTGTGTAATTTAATTACTACATTACTAGATATAGTAACTTATTAGGTATCAATTAAAATGGCTGATGTTATTTTACATTAAAAATACACAGAAAAAGTAAAATATTTCCATATCTCCATCATGTCCAACCTCCACACAAAACTGTTTTGCACATTTTTACAGAGGCATAGCCTCTAATAAAAGGCTGTCTCTGTAAAAAAAGACTGTTCCTGATGATTGGGCATGACAGAGATACAAAGACATTTTTAGTTTCTTTCATGTATTTTTACTATTATTAGGTAGTTTAGAAAGAAAATAGTTATTTTGATTAAAATAATTCAAATTAGACAAAATTGAAAAGGGGACACAAGAGTACTGCAACATATCCTGTGTCCTCTTTAAATACTCCACTAGTAAATGTTATTAATTGTTGTTATGCCACAAAAGTTGCTACATCTTTCTCTTATTACTTTTTATATATGATTTATGTTTTTGTAATAATTTTTATTCAGACATACATCATAGTTTTAAAATAATTTTATTTAAATCAAATAACATCTTAACATCTAAATAGTAACTTTTAATATATAAAATTGTTAAATATCATTCAATACATAAGTAGATGTTTTAAATCTAAATCAAATAAAATGAAAATTTTTAATTTGAATCAAGTAAAGCTTAAAATTCTATGTATTATATATTATGACTTTATTGCATATTAAGATTTTATTTGATTTAATATATATGTGTATATAAAAGAAAAATAATTAATTATCATTGAAATCTTTTAAAAACATTTTTTAAATGAAAAATAATTCAATTANGGCGCCTCAGTGGTAAAGAAAATTAAATGGTATAAATTAGGGGCAACCAAGGGGGCGCCATAATAGGATCTCGCTCCATCTTAAAACTTGCCTCGGGCCGGCACTAATTCCTCTAGTATGCAAAAGATGGTTGTCAAGTAAAGAAATTACAGTAAGAGACACTAGGGAAATAATACTAGTAAGATAACAGAAAACTATGTAAAAAAATATAATAATAACTTTTATTAAAAAAATGTCCATAAAATCATGTAGTCTGTCTTTGAAATCAATACATATATTATCAGTTTAAATATACAAATATAAACATCCATTAACCTGATTTTCGATTAAAGCCAAATGAACTGCTGGATTATATAAGGCTATAATGTGACTACTATGTAATAATTAAATACAGTATTAAGTAATTTTGCCTTAAATAAGTAAATTGATGCATCTGCACAGTATGTGAGAGTTTGGGTTTTAATCCAACTTTGGGCTGATTCTTTTCCAAAACTTTCTAAATTAAAAATTAAATATTAATTTATTTTTAATTATTAAATTTATCAAGAGATAACACCTAACCACCTCCCTCTAGGTAAAATTACATAATATTTAATTATTAAGTAGTAGCCATATTATAGCCCAATATATTCCAGTAGTAGCCCAATATATTCCAGCAGACTGTTTAGCCTTAATTAGTTTAATTATATATGTAAACAAGTTTTAAAATTCTTATAATTTAAAATGAACAAACTATTTCAAGAATGTAGATCTGATTTTAGTTTTAGATAAATTCAAGTTCATTTTAATTAAAATCTTAACAATTTTACTAGATTTACTTAAATAAAAGATAAAAAATGTACTTTTCAAGAAATTAAAATTTCACTTGAAGTGGAAAGAGTATTTCAAAAACTAATTAATTAAACATATTTCCATTTTTTTCTACCTAAATTTTTTCATATGTAATTACCAGAAAAATTGCATTAGAAATTAATTATATTTTATATATTTTTAATATTTCAAATATTAATACACAATTTGATTATTATTTATATTGGAAAGTTTTTAATTTAATGTAATTATTTAATAAATTCAGCAATGCATTTATTTAAAATTTTAAACTAAGACCTGGGAAATGTAAAAGTCAAAATTCAAAAGTCTTTGATTGTGTTGTTGATAAAATATTTAAATTTAGTTGCATATCAAATAATAATTGTTAATACTTTAACTTTAGTAATGAACAAGAGATATGAATTTTATAAATATAAAAGCAAATTCTATATTTTGGAATTTATTCACTTTAATAAACTTTACTGTTATATATTTAATTCAAGTTTAAATTATTGGATGTGAAATGATAATTCTGCTATGGAAACTACATATTAATTAATAAAAATGATTAAAGTCTTTGAAACTTTTGTAATTTTTAGTTTATGATTAAACATATGAAGGAATATGTTGTTGTTGTGGTTATGCTAATGTTTGTTTGAAAGAATAATAGCAAACATAAACTTTAAAACACAAAAAAAACTCAAACATTTATATACCTAATAATGCATATCTTATACATTAAACACCTGAAACTTTATGAGATAATAAAGTATTTTACATAATTATAGATTTATAAACTATTATTATTTGAGTGCTGTAGATTTAGTTCATAAGTCTCAAGAAAAAATTAATTTTTATAAAATTGTAAAATTGCTTTAAAAATTAATTGCTGTAATTTAGAAATCATGATTACTTTCTAGAGTAATAAAAATGACAGCAAAATAAGCATGTGTTTAGAATCTGTATATAGTTCTTTAAAATTAAGATAAAAATAGTCACTCATTTTGCATATAAATGAAACCAGTCATTGGCTCATGGTTCCTATACCAATTTATGAATCATACTTCCCTGATTCATATTATTTGCAACAATTTTAAATTATTAAATGATCATTTTAATTGTAATGTAATTTAATAAAATTATTAAATTCATTATTTATTTAAATAATTTTAAATGAAAACTAAAGTTAGTGATATTATTCACTGAAAATAGCAAGTAATGAAAAAATAAAGCAATTTCAATAACAACACAGAAACATAAAATTCACATCAGTAATTACACATCTCTCATGTAAAGTGCAGTTAAAAGAATACTGGAAAATGAAATATTTAGAACATAACATCAAAGAACAAATTTAAAGTATTATTTATTATTTACATTTAATTTTAATTAGATATTGAATTTAAATTAAAAAATAATTAAAGGGAAAAAACATTAGCAGAAAGAAAAGTTTTAACAACCATAAATATGATCTTTAATGTTTTTGTTTTTGATAAATAGCTGAAGTTGCTTATGTTAACATGCATTCTGTTCTCAAATTATGACTTTGAAGAAATTTATTATTTGGGATTAGTTAAAGTAAAATTACAAATAAAATTTAATTATTTTTTTCTACAGCGTTAAAGATGACTTTAAAATCTGATATTTTTCTTTGACGATATATTACATTTTCAATACTTATTACTTTTTGTTGAATTAACAGAAAATTGATATTAAAGATAAGAATTTCTAAAACACAGATTTACTATATACAAAATATTTTCTTTTTATATTCAATACTTGACTTGACTGTACTTAGCATTGCCATCAGGCCAGTTTTCACCTGGATAAGCCAGTTTTTAAATTCATGGTCCAGATTAATTAATTATTTGTTCAGTTTTTGTAGAAATTGTGAAATTATGCTAAAACAAACTAAATTTATAAAAATATTTGCGAGTATTTTATTTTAACGGTTAAAGCCGTTAACTTCACACCCCCACCCAAACTTATTCCTAGGCTAAGAGTGACAGAAAGTGTACTTTTAAAATTCTAACTTGCAAATATCTCTGGCAAATATTAAGTTTGTTCCAACCCAAGTCCCTAACTGCTTTAAAACTGGCATGCGCATTGTTTAGTTATTGGCTGTAAAATGATATTGCACATGCCTCATACGGTTTCAAATTCAAACTAGTCAGGGGACTTGTGTTGGAACAAACCTATTGTCTGGGTCAGCAATTTTGTAAAGGTGGCAACATTAACTGTACTTAATCTTTCAGAGTTCATATTTGTTCTGATTTATGATAAATAAGTATCTTGTGTAATCAAATTTTAAAGGTTATATAGGATTGATTGTAATTTCTATAATTTGATACATTTTCATTTCTCACAAACTCAAACGATTTTCAAGTTATGAATGTAAAGTGGTTATTTCATTTAATTTATAAATAAAGTTTCCAATTTTTACTTTAGATATATTGGGTAAGACAGGGGTGGCCAACAGTTTTTGCCTCCGGGCCGAATTGGAAAGAAAACTTTTTCCATGGGCTGAACCAGAGGCTGCCCTAGGAAGATTTTGAGGTGGTGCGAGATCTCATTGTGGTGTCACCCCGTAGAGACTGAATTGTAGATAGAGATTACAGATACATTTTTCACATTATCATGCTTTATCAACATTCTATGCTGTACTTACAAGATTTGTAATGGAGGGTTAACTCTAAATACACAGTGAGTTAGTTGTTGACTTTTTTTTTTTTTGTTTAGGCGTCAGAATTTTTCATCAAGCTATTCGGACTTCAGTAGCTAATATTGAAAGATTGATTGTGGGCCACATAAATTCATTAGATGGGCCGGATCTGGCCCGTGGGCAGTATGTTGGCCATGTCTGGGGTAAGACATTATCATCATATTTCATCATATTTTCATACAAGCCATTCACAAGCCAAATCAATTAATTCTATTTGTAAATCCTTAATATAATCATTATTATTTTTACATTTTTTGCACAACTAATTTTATATATTGTTACATTAAAGCTAAACTTTAATATAACAGCATATAAAAATACATTCTACAATTTTTATTTAAATTTAACATTTAAAAGGAATTTTTTAAAATTATTTAAAATTATTTCTATATTAGAAAGTATTTCTTAACCAATGATATTTGATCTCTTGAGGTTCACAAATTATATTCTTAATCATAGATTCCTCCCAGAGCCGGCCCTACCATAGGGCAAACGGAGCAGCCGCTCCAGGAGCTAAATCCCAGGGGGCGCCTCAGTGGTAAAGAAAATTAAATGGTATAAATTAGGGGCAACCAAGGGGGCGCCATAATAGGATCTCGCTCCATCTTAAAACTTGCCTCGGGCCGGCACTAATTCCTCTAGTATGCAAAAGATGGTTGTCAAGTAAAGAAATTACAGTAAGAGACACTAGGGAAATAATACTAGTAAGATAACAGAAAACTATGTAAAAAAATATAATAATAACTTTTATTAAAAAAATGTCCATAAAATCATGTAGTCTGTCTTTGAAATCAATACATATATTATCAGTTTAAATATACAAATATAAACATCCATTAACCTGATTTTCGATTAAAGCCAAATGAACTGCTGGATTATATAAGGCTATAATGTGACTACTATGTAATAATTAAATACAGTATTAAGTAATTTTGCCTTAAATAAGTAAATTGATGCATCTGCACAGTATGTGAGAGTTTGGGTTTTAATCCAACTTTGGGCTGATTCTTTTCCAAAACTTTCTAAATTAAAAATTAAATATTAATTTATTTTTAATTATTAAATTTATCAAGAGATAACACCTAACCACCTCCCTCTAGGTAAAATTACATAATATTTAATTATTAAGTAGTAGCCATATTATAGCCCAATATATTCCAGTAGTAGCCCAATATATTCCAGCAGACTGTTTAGCCTTAATTAGTTTAATTATATATGTAAACAAGTTTTAAAATTCTTATAATTTAAAATGAACAAACTATTTCAAGAATGTAGATCTGATTTTAGTTTTAGATAAATTCAAGTTCATTTTAATTAAAATCTTAACAATTTTACTAGATTTACTTAAATAAAAGATAAAAAATGTACTTTTCAAGAAATTAAAATTTCACTTGAAGTGGAAAGAGTATTTCAAAAACTAATTAATTAAACATATTTCCATTTTTTTCTACCTAAATTTTTTCATATGTAATTACCAGAAAAATTGCATTAGAAATTAATTATATTTTATATATTTTTAATATTTCAAATATTAATACACAATTTGATTATTATTTATATTGGAAAGTTTTTAATTTAATGTAATTATTTAATAAATTCAGCAATGCATTTATTTAAAATTTTAAACTAAGACCTGGGAAATGTAAAAGTCAAAATTCAAAAGTCTTTGATTGTGTTGTTGATAAAATATTTAAATTTAGTTGCATATCAAATAATAATTGTTAATACTTTAACTTTAGTAATGAACAAGAGATATGAATTTTATAAATATAAAAGCAAATTCTATATTTTGGAATTTATTCACTTTAATAAACTTTACTGTTATATATTTAATTCAAGTTTAAATTATTGGATGTGAAATGATAATTCTGCTATGGAAACTACATATTAATTAATAAAAATGATTAAAGTCTTTGAAACTTTTGTAATTTTTAGTTTATGATTAAACATATGAAGGAATATGTTGTTGTTGTGGTTATGCTAATGTTTGTTTGAAAGAATAATAGCAAACATAAACTTTAAAACACAAAAAAAACTCAAACATTTATATACCTAATAATGCATATCTTATACATTAAACACCTGAAACTTTATGAGATAATAAAGTATTTTACATAATTATAGATTTATAAACTATTATTATTTGAGTGCTGTAGATTTAGAATATTATGACAAATTAGAAAGTTATTTTTCATTATGTATTTAATTCAAAAATAGAAACAGCTTCATGAAAATCTTGCATAGTAATGGAATTGCAAATCCATAATCATAATAAATTGATAATTTTTGGCAACAGTGGATATGGAAATCTTTGAAGGAAATGCAAAAAAGAAAGAATATGCCTTGCAAAATTTTTTTACTACCCAAGATACCCAGCTTTACTTAGGAAAATTCCAAAGAAGGGGTGTGTGGCTGTGCCCTGTACATCCCTTCTAAATCTGCTCCTGGTTCTTGATATCTTGCCTGATTTTTTCATGTAACCTGTTGCTTCTAATTGTAGGAAGTGATCTCATTAACTAATATAGGTTAACATGGACTTTTGTTTTCTGCTAATTCTTTGTAATGCTAATACACTGTTGTGTGTTAATATTATGTTAGGAATGGCTACAATATCTTTTTGAGACTTTTATAGAAGTGAATAATAATTTTAATCACACAATGAAAGTTATTAATCTGTAGACAACATCTGAAGCAGATTCTTTATCATCAATATGGTAAACATCATTTAGAAATAATCAGTTGTGATTTGCATTTAAAATCGTTTTCATTAATTTGTTTAGCATAAAAAATAGAAACAGCTACATTAACATAAAATTAACAAAGTTTTGTTTTCATATCAATTATGTAATAAGAAATAATTTTGTAATCAGAAAAAGCAGTTTGACTGTTAAAATCGTAACATAATCATTGTACAGTAGACCCCCTATAACACGGGTTCATATAATGCGGATTCGTATATCGTAGCGAAAAAATTGCGACCGTATTCATATAAAGACGCTAAAAGCGACTTGTAAAATGCAGTAAAACGTCATCGACAACTCGTGTCGCGACAGGATTGGTTGAATCTGGACCAATAGTGGACGAGCAGCCGAACTACTTACACGCTACGGAGAGTTTAGACATGTAAGTTGAGTTTACTATCGTCTGTACAGTATATTGGCCTAAATTAGGTACTGTAAGTCTAATACAGTACTGTAATTTTATACATTTCTTGTGAAAAAAACATTTCTTATTCAACGGCCATAAAAATTATTTCTATTAATGATGTCTCCAAAGTTCAACGAATTTTTCACAGAAAAATAACTCATCGGAAAATGCGCCCGCCGTATGGTGCGCTGCTATGCAACGAAAACAAGCTTAAGCAATGGCATCATCAAACGGTGCACACTTGGTAAGTAATCCTACAATTTTTTGTTTATAGCATAGTTTATACGGATTATTCCCAAAAAATTATAAATGTTTTGGAAGTGTTGAGTCAAATTAGTCTAGAATCGATTAATATTATGAAAGAAAACCTTTCAAACAGCTGTAGTCCACAAACTGCACATGTGCCGGGCTGTGATTGGCTCATGTATTTAAGGATTCCTACAATGTGAAATTCTTATAAAGCGGAACGTATCTACCGCGTTATAGGGGGGGTCAACTATTTAGCTTACTTTTGTCATCTTAATGTAAATCTTTAGAAAATGTCTAACCTTGAAACAATGCAAAAACTACATATTATTATGGTTACATTCTATTTACTAAAAATATCAAAATAAAATAGAATATAGCCTTGATTTAACTTAATGTTTATTACTTGAAAAGGTATATTTACAATTAATATGAGAAAAACCTTTTTTGATTGAAATTATCATAATTTGCACTACATATAATATATACAATGTTTGTAAATTACTATAGATATGATGCAGTTATCAATTCTAATAATAACTGTAAACAATAAGAACAGAATATTATCAATATTCTGTTCTTATTGTTTACAGATCTGTCATACAATATTTTGTATTTTCTGATGTTCTGCATTTAGAAATTTATACTATAATTACATAGTACATTTAACTTTAAAATATTAATTTGAATTTTTCTGCATTGTAAACAGTGTGCATGTTTGTAAGTTTGTACATGTTTATGCTTTTATTATCTAAGTGCATGGGAGCATAAAGCTAGAAATGGTAGCTATTGTTCTGTCATGTGCAAAATAATCTGTATAAATATATTTTTTATTAATTTAATTTTACAAATAGTTTTTGTAAAGTTAAATTGATAAAAAAATATATTGAGAAGTTTGAGTTTAGAAGAAAATGAGAGTTTACATTTTTACAAGTAATAAATATTTATTAAATTTCTTTGGTTCTGTTATATTATCCAGAAAACTTTAAAAGTTCATTAAATTTGAGATCTGCTAAAATGAAAGCATTAAATTGAGAAGATAAAATATCTTAGTATATATTTATAGTATCTTATGTTCTGTAACAAAAATAATATATTAGTTTATTCCATATCAATTTCACCAAATCTAGTTCAAAAATTTGAAAGTCTATTAAAAATTTGAAATAATGAAAAATAATAATAAAACTGGAAAATAATACTAGATTACGTAGTATTTCCCAGAATAATAAAGAAGGCAATGTGCTGCTCTTAAATGTGTGTGTATCACTCCACCACTGTAGCTAAGCAACAAAGCTATATATAAAGTTTAATAAAATCGAATAGAATAAAAATTTCAAAAATTTAAGCATCATATCATCACATTGTATGATGTTTTTTTTGTTTTTTTTTATGATCTCAGATATCTTGCAACAATGCTGGAAATTTTAAATAGACTATAACAGTTTAGATACATCATAATTTTCCAATATATGTTGTATGTTATACTTCATAATTAATTAACAAGGAACTATTTTCCTTCATGTATGTAGACTAATAATATATCAGCTCCATTCTTATTCTGGAAAAGACTGTAATTGACTTTTTATAATTGAACTTATTTCTGTTAAATTACTCCATAATAATAAAAATATTAAAAATATATATATATATATTAGTTCTTTATTATTGACATTATAGTTAGTGTGAAAAATGTCTTTGTCTTAAATTGCTGTATATTAGACTAAATCTCTTAATAAATTTTGTCATCTTGTGAAGTTTATAGTATAATTCTGCTTTAAGAATAAACTTTCAATGTAACATTTTCTTATTTTTGTATAGTTTTTCAAAAAGACTTTTGAAATAAGAACAATAGGGGAAAAAAACTTTGAAATACTAATCCCTCTTCACATATGCATTTTGTCTTATGTAACAATCACATAGTACAGTTAGACTTCTTGTTTTTCTGATGTTCTCTTTCTTTAAATTTATTTTAGACAAAAGAGAACAAGACAAAAAATTGAACTGTATATTTTAAGCATAATAAAACCGTATAATTAAAATAATATATTTTTGAAGTAATTATTTACTTATTACTATAATTGATTAACTGCTTAGCTGATTAACTACTAGCTTAACTGTAAAAAGAAAGATTCTGTTTTAAATTAAAAATTCACTTGGAAAATAGATACCAATATATAAAATAAGTTATATTATGACAAAAGTGTCTGTAAAATATATTTTACATTTTAATATTAACTTTAAAGAATTGAATTGAAAATAAAATCTTAACCACTTTATATTGTATAAATATATTATTTTAGTTATAAGAAAATATATTTTGTAATTGAGATGTGATGTTTCATCCATCAGAAATACCCAAACATTATTTACAATAGTCTGTTTTTAGAAGTTAAGCTTTTAAATATTTTAGATTTTAGATTTCATTAACTAAAGATAATATGGATTATAGGATTGGCTTTAGTTTTGTCTGTTATGGGTAGGCTTCATCTGTAATTGGGTTGGTTAGCAGTGGTGAAGAATAATAGATCAATGCCTGAATCATTTATGATAAATTATTAGAATTGGAATCGGATTTGGACCAGGATTGTCAGGTTTAGAATCACACCTTATAACCATCTGATCATTTTGCTTTACAAAACTCTTACTGATATTTAAAAATAAAAACATATATGTAAAGATTATCAAAAAGTTGCTGTTATTTTGTTCTTTATAATTATTATGATTACTTTGGTGCAGTCTTATAGTACTATCCTCTTAATTTTCATGAAGATTAGCATATAAAAATCAACCTTTAATTGAACTTCAGCAATATTTAAATTTTAATTGTATCATGTTAATCAGTTTTTAAATTTATTGATTTTATACATTATCATCTTAGAATNTAAATATAGCTGTCTTATACAGTAGAACCCCGATTATCAATGTGGATTGATGCTACTTCGCTAACCGAAAACTCGGACAAAACGTAAGGTCAGGGCCATTACGGATTTTAAAGTTACGAATATAAACGATTTATATATAAATGCTTAAAAATGAATTTAACATAAACAAACTGGTGTAGAAACTAATGGAAAAATTATTACATTTGGAAGATAGATAGTTTTAAGAATAAAAATGTGTATATTATTGTAGTTAAATTTTAATTTGAATTATTTTCTCACATTGAAGTTAAATGATAAAAGATAACAGAAAAAGGTAATTTTTTAATGTGTGTTATTGTTTTAAACTTTCTTTTTTTGAAATACTTTAAAAGAAAAGTAGTGTATTCACTTCAAATTTGCCTCAGAGAATGCAGGACCTCAGTTAAACAGTGTCTTGATAATCAAGATTCTATTGCAACTGTTTATTATATGATGTGATTTTGATTCCCGGTGTATTTTTGAATTATAGTTTTTTACTCCTTCTTTTAATGATATGAAACCGTGCTTTGCAATTTGTTTCTGCTCTTAACACAACGAAGTGCTATAAATTAAGACACTTGGCAGGTTTCCTCATCTTTATTTAGTTGATACGTGTGAAAAAATTACACGTTTCGGGCTCTTAAGCCCCTCTTATAGTTTTTTAATCGTTAATTTTTTTAATCAAATAATGTTTTGTTGAGCATTTATAATTTTATATATCTATTATTAATAAAAAGAAATAATAATATAGTTTACCAAGCATTAATTTATTACTCCTGAAAAGTATTAAAAAATTTTTAATGCAAATATAAAAGATATAAAGTATTCTTATTTCATTATGTATTATTTTTAATATATAATTTTCTTTACAGTTCTTCAAGAGTAGCTTTTTGTTTTTTTCTCAAAACATGCAATTTTTATTTATAATTTTGAAATATCTCCAATACAATCATGAAGTAATTTTTAGTTTAGAATAGATAATATTTTAGATATATAAATTTTTATCTACTTAAAAATGGTTTTCAAATGAACAAATGTATTATCAAATTATTGATATATGAAATTATGTTCAAAGTTATTCAATATCAAACAATGAAATGAACACAATAACCATAAGATTTCAGCAGAATTCAATATAATAAAACTAACAATTTCAACCAGATTTTAATGGTCATCTTCAGGTACATCTTTAGAATGAATGAATAAAGTTTGGTTATTTTTTGAACAGACCTCATAATTCTGTATATTTGTCTCATTTGATATCAATCATAAAATACATTTGTATTCATTCTATTCATTCCAATTGTAAAAAAAATCTTTGTGCATGTGCTCTGTTCAAATGAACCAACAGCCTAAATGTTCTATTTTTGAAGTATGTTCTATTCATTCATTCTAAAGATGTACCTGAAGATGACTATTAAAATATGGTTGAAAACATTAGTTTTATTGAATTGAATTCTGCTGGAATCTTATGATTATTGTATTCATTAATTTGGTTTCCAGTTTGGGTTTATTTGTGTACAATGAAACTATTGACATAGTCTCATAACTTATTGCACTTAATTTATAATGGATTTAGGGGAATTTCGTTTTCTTTTTAATGATTTCAAAATATTTTAAAAGCTTGAAATTATTTTAAGGCTTTTTTTATTCATTGTAAACTTTGATTTGTCAATGCAACTAATTACAAATAAAATTATATTTAATGAAATCACATCCTTACTGATGATAAATTATATTGGGTTGAATTAAGAGTTATTATATTGGTCATTTTGGACATTTGTTTAATATATATGGATATCGTTATATAATAATATAGAAAAAGTTTTTTTATTTTTTTGAGATTTTAGGCACTTTTCCATTCTGAGAGTACTAAAGGGCCAAAATAGATGTGGAAAAAATATTGCAATTATTTAGTGTTGGCAAACATCAGAAATTGAAATCTTTATTTTCATGTGTCTTTATTATATTTTTGTAATAGAAATTATGCAAACTACATCATTCTTATAAAATTTTTAGTTTTACTTTCATGCATGATCTATATATCAACTTTTATATAAATTAAATTCATCAAAGTTATATGGATACTACTTGCAATGGATTCTTCCTGTTTCTATTAAAAAAAGTAATTAATAAATATATATTAATTTAATTTTGTATTTTTTAACATGAATAAAACAATTGATAGTTTGATTAAATAAAGTAATGATGTTTGATTTTACAGAAATGTTTGAAATAAATATAAGAGAAATAAATTGAAAAATAATCAGAACAAGATCCAGAAAATGAACCAAATGGTGTATATGAACATGGTGGAGTTAAGATTCTTATCAAAATAAAAAGATGTGTAAACATGCTATACCCATTAATGTGAAGCCATTGCTATGATAGAATAGATTGGGAAATGAATGGGTTATTGAATATAAGAATTCTTATTCAATAATCCATTCATTTTCAATTCTTATATTCAATAACCAAAAATAATTTACTTTCAGAATTGCCATTTGTTTTATAATGAAATAAAATATTCCAAAAATTAAAAATAATAAATTATATTTTGAAATTTGATTGTAAATTTTTATAAAAGACAGAAAATTTTCTAATCAAACTTTCAAACTATTTTCCTCCCCCTAATTTGTTATCCTTAAAGTTTGAATGTTTATAATTCATTCTTCTTATTATTGTTAGATTTTATTAATTTTTATCTGAAAAAATTATTAGAAATTATGCCAGTTTTTTAAACTTAATAGATAAGTATTAAAAAACTAAGAGTTAGGGAGGTATTTTAGATAATTAGAACTGGAAAAACTGCTTGCACTTTCAATAGCTTCTTTTTTACTTATAAAATTCAATAAAGTAGAATTTATATTTTTGATGAACGAAATACAAAGAAAAATAGTTACTATTAAAAATATTGAATAAATCCTCATTGCACATGAATAAGATGCCTAAAAATGTAGTGTACTTTTTCAGGAAATATATAGATATATATATATATATATATTGTTAATTTGGAAAAAAATTGTTACAAAGAAACAAGGTGTGTATAGCGAACAAACAAAGAAACATCCTCATTTATTTTATATATATATATATAAATGAGGATGTTTCTTTGTTTGTTTGTTTGCTATACACACATTGGCCATTCAACCAATTGTTATGAAACTCAGCAGTTATGTTTACATACTTCTAACTTAGATAATGACATACATTCCACCCAAAAATATCTATTGAATTTCTGTAAATCAATTAACTTTTAATGGTTTACATGTAGTGCTATCTATTGGTAAAAACTTAATAAAATAATAAACTAAATATAATTCTTATAAAAAAAAAAATATAATTTAAAAAATATATATATTATATTCACTGAAGTACTGTAACACAAATTGCCTGTGCGGAATTGAAAGTGTTACCCTGTGAAAAGTCTATAGTAAGTATATAAGTATTTAATTTTCCACATCTAACGACTTGGATTTTTTCATTTCTGAATGGAACTTTTTTAATTCTAGTAAGTGCCCTCCAGTAGCCAAGTGCATAAAACCACCGAACTCTAGTAATTAGTCATGGATTACAGCATGGCCAACCTGTTGGCCATGCTGTAATCCATGGAGTTTCTGGGTTTTCTTCACATTTTCCTAAATAGGATCCAGCTTCCCATAAAAGTCTTCCTAGGATGCATCCCCTCAGTAGATACGTCCCAGGAAGACTTTTATGCTCACATGTCTTATTGCCGTAACCAAATAAACCAATTAATTCTGATGAGCAATTATTTATTGTGACATTGTCAAAATGTTCTCTATTCTTTTAGTGGTGGTCTTGCCACTGTACTTCATACTTTTCCTGTTAGAAATAGAGTCATGCCGATCATTTATCTTACTTCGTTTCGGGAGAAATTTTGAATCAAAGTAATGTGACTTCTGTTCCAAACCAGAAGTTTGTATATAGTTAATCTGGGCCTCCTGTCCCTAAGCCTTCCACATCTGATCTCAACTTTCATCTAACTCCTTTCTTGAGATTAACAGAGAGACAGAAATGTCTCTGTCTGTCTGTTCGTCCTTAGTTGTAGACTTATAAATTTCAACAACAGTTTTTTTCAAATTGCAGCCCAATAACTTTTCTATAAATGCAATATTTATGAGAACATACAATATGTTGCTAAAATTTAAATACAGGGTACTTTATTATCACATAAAACAAATTATTCTAGCATTTTTTTATTTAAACAAATTTTATATGAAGTTAAGATTAGCAACTTTGATCACATGCATGACCATCACAACCTATCTAATACAGAACACTTTTCAAATATTAATAATAGACCAGTATTAATTAGCAGTCATTGACCATCCTCTCTTCCAGGAGGTCGACGACTACTTTCGGTCCAATTACTTCAACCTCCTACCACAACAGTCCCTTCTTTCTATCAGACCAGAGGTATGGTGGCATTGAAATAGGAAAATTACATAATATGAGGTTACTGGCAAACACAATATATGTTTTAAGTGATTTTCGAGGTTGCTGAGTTTAAACATTTGGTCCATTTTTTGTGAAATTTGAAAGATTATCATTTGATATTTGGCTGTGAATGGTACAGTTTCTTAGAGTTAACATTAAGTAAAAAGAAATATATTTTAAAGAATTTAAGATATTGTATTTTCAATTGGTGTCTACTTGACCCATGAAATTGTACCATTTCATACCATCCGAGTATCATGATAAATATGACCATGGTAGGCTAAAATAAACAAACTCTTTACATGGTTTTCATTTTAATGTTTGTTATATTATAGTATTTAAGCACTTGATGTAATAAACTCTTATGTAAGATAACATTTGTAAATATAAACCAAATACTATACAGTAGAGCGTCGTTTATCCGAATCAATTGGGGACTAGGGTGGTTCGGATAACTTATTTTTCGGATAACGAATCATGTACGAAAAAATATATTAATTTATCCCACGTTGAAAATTTTTCTCCGTTGCGTGTCGCTTCGCGTTGAATTTTCGTCGATGTTAAGCCTAACGAAGACTATTGTATTGTTAAAAATTATTTTTTTATTTTATACAAACAAAATAAATATATTGAAAAATATAAAAACAATAAAAAATTATACTTCAGATGTTAATTTAGTATCAAAAACGTAAAATATTTGAGTAACCCAAGGAATAGCCGCCACAGCACTAGCGAAAATTTAAATTTGCCGACTGGAATGCTTTCGGATAA
Organism: Centruroides sculpturatus; assembly: GCF_000671375.1. Lineage (NCBI taxonomy): Eukaryota > Metazoa > Arthropoda > Arachnida > Scorpiones > Buthidae > Centruroides > Centruroides sculpturatus. Next base: position 297,068 of record NW_019384926.1, on the reverse strand, counting down.
CAGACGTTTCGGATAACCAGCTTTCGGATAAACGACGCTCTACTGTAATATAATAGAATAGAAGGGTTAGAAGTACAAAATAATCTAATAATCTTAATCTTTGCTGTTGTGATTTTTTGCCCAAACAATGTCAGGCTCATCTGATAGTTGCTTATATAATTTAAATTGTTACTTTAATAATTGATTTAAATTTTGTGTGTTATTGAAAATTATTATTTATTATTGTATAATTACTAAAAATATTTTGCATTGCTGTTATAACTTTGAGTTTTAGCTTATGAGATATGCAATAGTGGATGCAAAAATCTTTAGAGGAGTGCAGAAAGGAAACAATATGCCATATGTCTTATAAAATTTTTTTAGTACCTGAGCTTTACTTGGGAAAACTCTCAGAAGGGGTGTAGCTATACTCTGCACACCCTGCATACTCCTGCAGGAATGTAGCCAGAAATTTGAGTGTGGGTTATCCACATAACTAATGGCTTGCATAGTATTAGCATAGATAGGTAGGTTACTGTAAAATTGCAATAGCCCACAATCACTAGTAACACATTATTGTTTAAGAAGAGAAGCTGCCTTACTGATATGTTCGCTCCTTGCTTGTCATATGCAAGCTACATGCAAACCAATGATATTCATGAAATACTCATTAAAACAAAAAGAAAAGGCTGAACAAGAACAAGTATTAAAGTTTATTCTTGACCTTGTGGGTGTGGGTGTTCATGTAATAGACTACATGAACACCCACAACCCCCTATAACACTGTTGATAATTCCATTTTATAAGAATTCCATGTTGTACGAGTCACTCAGATTTTACAAATACATGTGCTGGGCTGTGAACATCTCACATACTTTTAAAATCTAAGTGAGTCATACAACATGGAATTCTTATAAAATGGAATTACCAACAGTGTTATAGGAGGGTTGGCTGTATTTAACTCTGATGTGCTTGTCTTTTTATTTCATCCAATGGTCAACTGCTTGAGACATTTTTTTTTAAATATTGTTTACTTTTAAACTCAAGTTGGGAGTAGTGGAGAGTGAAAGAACCATATTATGGGAAACATTTCCATGTGGCTATCTTCCTGTATATGTATATACATTGATGTTTAATTGACATTTATATTAAGAAAGTATAGTATTGCTTTTAAACCATGTTAAAATATAAAAAAAAAAAACTTTTCTTTCTTTTAATGTGGTTTATAAATTTTCTTCTATGGTAAATTGTTTCAAGAAATATTATTTAAAAAATTGAAGTTTTCAAAAATTGATAATAAATTTATATTGTATACACAGTATTATTGAAAATAAATGAGAATTTTAAATGCATGTTGCATAAGTAAATAACTGTGTTTTATAAATTTGCCATTAAAATAAATTGAGTTGAATGTAATGTATTATGCATGAAACAAGTATGTTTACTGTGCTTTCATCAAACTGTGTGAAAACTTTTTGTTATTAAAAATACATATATCAGTAGTGGTATAGAAAATTTAAAGAATGTAATTTAAGATTTATTTATTTCTTTAATTTTTAACAACAAATTTTAAATTAAATTTTTCAGTGTGGCTGTTGTTATATTCAATATTGATAAGAAAAGTTTAGTCTTTGTCAAGCAGTTCCGACCAGGTAATTTATTAATTTGTAATTATATAAAAGGATAATTACATAATTCTATCCCTTATATTTTGTTGTTTAGAAAGACTGTCTGAATATAAATATTAATTTTTAGTATTAGGTGAATGAAATTTTACTTTGCACATATCCATTTGGAAATACATAAAAAAAGTACATATCAGATAGCAACTGTAAAAAGACATTTGCTATAAAAATGCAGTACATCTCAGAACAGCCAAGGGAATTTTGCCAGGTTGGTTACTATAGCAACCGATAACCCAGCACAATGTTCAGCTGACTTTTATCAAGGATCCAAATGATCAATCTCCCTGTGGAGGGTTTTTCTGTCTGTGCTACTGATGTATGCAGTGGTATGTGGTGTAATTCTGGAATGCTTTTATTTGTGATTAGAGTTTTGTACACATGACATACAATATCTTGTATTCAATTAATAATTTGAACAGACAGTTTGTTTTCAAAATAACTTACATCATTCCTTTCAGATAAAAGTTAATACATTTTTTTTAATAGAAAATTGTATTCATTTCTAGTTTTCCAACATACCAAAAAATATTATAAATTTTGTTTAAAAGCTTTCAAAATAAATTTTAAACTGAGTTATTTGAGGTTATAAATGTACATTTAATAGATTTGAAATTAAACAAATATTTAAATCAAAACAGGTTTATTTTTACATTAATATTTATCTAATTATCTTTAGATTTAATAAATTAATAGATAATAAGATTATAAAATTTTTTTTCTTAAAAAATTAATTATACTGATTTTATAATTGAAATAATTTAAATGTGACAAATAATTTTCGAAATTCTTAAAATAAATAAATAAAAAATTTTAGAATTAATGGATAATGAATTAATGTGTATTCTTAATGTTGAACAGCTGTTTATTACAGAGGAATACCTCTTGATGAATGTAAAGATCTCATTGATACAAAAAAATATCCTGGAACACTTGGCGTGACATTAGAGTTATGTGCTGGTATTGTAGATAAAGACCAGTCTTTAGAAGAAATTGTAAAAGAAGAAATGTGGGAAGAGTGTGGTTTTGATGTGCCATTATCAAACATAGAAAAAATTACATCATTTAGGTAAGAAAAATTCTGGTCAAATTGTCATAGAACGAAATGTTCTGGGTTATATAAATCAATAAAAAAAAATATATGTAATTAAAAAAAATCTATTTTTTTACAATATTCTCTTAAATTAAAAAGGAAGTAAATTAAAACTTTCTGCTGAAAATCATAGATAAAATTTTAAAAATTGATAAATGATTTTCATTTTTTTAGCTTTCTTAATAAAATTGATACAATATAATAATTTGTTTTTATCAAAACTATTTCTAAATTTTTAAATAAAATTTAAGTTTATCAATATTCTATTAAATATTAATGTATATAAGATATACAAATGCATGAATTAATATTTTTATTTGCAGATCTGGAGTAGGGATTACTGGTTCACTGCAAACATTGTTTTATGCTGAAGTGACAAATGCTATGAAAACTCACCAGGGAGGTGGAAACAGTCAGGAGGGAGAGTATATCGAAGTAATTGAATTGCCTTTATCAGAGGCACATCAGTTGATTTATGATGAAATGGTTCCAAGACCAGTATCATTGCTATTTGCACTTATGTGGTTTTTTGATAAAAAAATTAATTTTAAGCATCTTCCAAAACTATAATAATTAATATATTAGTATTTTTTTTATGTAATATATTTGTAAATATTAATGTAAAATTAAAAATTATATAAATATAATTAAATCAAATGTTTACTAATTACTAAGTCCTGTATTTCACAATAAATTTTTTATTTAAAGATGATTTCAATTGTGATTGCAACAACAAAATCTTTATATGAACTATATACCAATGGTGATGTGGAAAACTGAACCAACAATAATATGATTACCAGTAATACTGTAAGCACTTGGCATATTTAATTACAAAACTAAGTAATATATTTTTGTACAAGTTTGTACATATTCAATCCTATAATAATTATTAAAGGCACTGGTGCCCACATCTGCCAAATGCTTTTGTTCCATAATATACAAATTTTTTCTTAAATAAATAAATACCACAGGATACTTTACAAAAATTCTTTTCTGTGAATTCAACTAACTTTGATCTACAGATGTGTAGCTTTTTTACCCTGCATATGTTTTAACAATATAATGATTTTAGAAAAAAGTTTTGTTCATTTAATTAAAAAGTTGTAGAAATAAAAACTCTCAAAATTGTTCTGGTTAAAAAGGAAAAGTGTGAAAAACCACACCAGGAAGATGGATGACTTCTTAGGATTAGAGAACTATAAATCCTCAAACTTGTGGATCACAGAGACACACAACAGTAGGTACATTGGTTGGAACTGTACATTTTCATTTATGATTTTTGAGCTACTAAGTTAGCAGAATTCCATAAATTTTTTCCTGCTACCTGAAAATGGCAAAATACTATCTTTAATATTATAATTATAATGAATGTAATTTTATAAATTTATAAATACAGAAATCAAATTAGAAAACTCACCATTTAGAGCTCTACATTTAATTGATGCAGCTGACTGTATTACAAATTTTTATATTCAAACGAGACATTTGAAGAGCAACAATGATTTGAAACTTTGCAGGATAAGATAGACAATTGGGGATTCAAAAGGACAGTTGTCAACATTAATACTCAATAAAAATCCATTAACCTGCAACATAACAATCCAGTGCAACACACTTCTTCATCTGATTTTCTTACTCTACCATTCCACCTTTGAATGTGTGCTACACGGAGAGGAACTGGCTGTTGATTGACAGTATGGGGTGCATGGGGGCATCTTGCTGGTGAGGTGGGTGAGGGAGCAGGTACAGATTGACTGCGTCGACCAGAATCTAAAGTAACACATTAAATATACATCTGTTCAATTTTATTGTTATATAAATTTAATTTGTTTTACTTACTTTGACCTTTTTTTCTGGATCCTTTTCTCCCACTTATTTCCCCATCTCTATTATCTTCTATGCCAGATTCTTGACTAGAAGATGAAAGAGGTGTACCTTCACTGTCTCTCATCATACTTTCATAACCACTGCTAGTTCCAGAACATTGTTGAACTTTAGTACATTTTACTAGCAACTGTTCTGTATCTAACATGTCAGAACTTGTATCACTACTGGAATGAGGTACTACTTGAGCTCTAGTAACCTTTAAATATGGGGATGGAAGACTGCTCGGTGAAGATATTTTGCTGCTAAGGATTTGATCATCAGATGTATCCAAAATTGCAGTTTCTCGTTCTCTAAGAGCATTGCTTTGTGAAGAAGCACTCCTTGCCATCTCTCTTCCTGCTCGGTAGGTTCTTTCACATCGTCCTTCTTTAATATGTTTGTGCTTGGTTGAAGCTGATCTGTCTTTTGGTTTCACAGAACAACAAGTTAATGTCCCAGAAGAACTACTTGTAGGGCTAGAGTGTGGTGCTAATTTACTATTGGTCAACCGAGCATTTTTGATAATTCCTCCAGAATCCCAACTTTGTTGTTTCGTTAATTTATTGTTACTATTGTTAAGACTAGATTTTTGAGGTAGTTTTCCAGGTGATTTTCCATTTTTTGAATTATCTGTTTTAGATCCTTTCTCAGGACTAGATCCAGATAATTTTAACCTAGATAATTTGAGAGATTTTGCCATACCCGTCTGACTAGTATCCAGTTCTTTATCACAGTATAAAGCCAAATCTTCTTTTAAAGCATCAGGAGATAATGGGTTAATATGTAGATTTATGGACATTTCTCTGTGGAGATTACCTCTCACCTCTTCACTTTCTGAATTACTGGAACCATTTCCAGGAGATCGTAAATCTGACGTTGAGGATTTCAACAAATTATTGCCAGAAGATTGTTCAGATGACAGTTGAGACATTGATGGATGTTTATTGAGGTTGGGATTAGAAGAACCGTCGGGATGTCTTAGTGAAGTGAGACGATTAGAAAACGGACTTTCTCTTCCATGGTCGTGGTTCTCATCAGTTCTATGCAATGTCCGCAAAGAAGACAATTGGGCATAATCACTTTTGTTTCCATCTTTTTGAAGATTAAATCTCGACGAATTTAAGGTTGGAGAAACTGCTTGGATAGGTTTAATATGATGTTCAAGAAATGCTGGAACTTTATGGATCTTGTTATAAAACGCTTCTAATTTTAAACCATTCATAGGTTTTATATTGAATTTATAGTCGTATTTATCGAAATCTAAATCAGCTGGTTCACTATGAATACTGTTGTTATCACTTTCGGCATATTCCTCTCCGCTGTGGCTACCATAAAGCATTTCTGAGAGAGTTAATCGCGTAGAGCGAACTGGTAAATTGGTTGGTTGGCTGGATGGTGATGATGCACCACTCTTGGTTTCGTGCGCTCTTGAATTTATTTGCGGAGGGAGATCATGAAAATGTGCTAACCTTTGTAATCTTTCTGTTAAAAGATCGCTTCTCACAGCCATATTCAATTCATCAAATGCCTTACTTTCTAATTTTTTCTCTCTACGAGCGTGAATTTCCCTTAATAATCTCCATTTATCTGACATTCGTTCGAAATCAATACTTACAGAATCAGTAAATGAAGATGGCAAGTTTAAATCTTCTTCGCTTAATATTCTTAATGGATGATGTCTGTCCTCGCAACTCTCTTGATCAACTTCGGGGAGGGGATTTTCGATTTCCTGATATCCACACGCTGCAAAAATATCTTCTTCGGTGACTTGGAGACAAGAATCCTGCGTAGGAACGGGTTCGTGTGGTTCTGATACCTCTATGGTTTCTAGAGCATGTTCACCCTCATTTTGGACATATTCTAACAAAATCTGAGCTTTTTGTAAAGCAGCTTCTATATCCTGAGGTTCATATTGATGACTTATGCAAAGATCAGATAATTCCGCGTCGTAAGCGCTTAGTTCTGTGTTCTCTTCATTGTCTGTCTCATCGACATCGGCTGAATTGCTAGCACTGTCATCATCTCCTTCAGTATAGTGAACCGTAGCCGTAACATCCGGCTCAGAACACGTTCTATGATGTCTTTGATCTTTTTGCCCATCCTGATGCCTTGGCCTCATTGTATCTACACTATCACCTGATTTACACTTGCTTACATCGCCGCTTTCAGAAACAGTTTGAGGAACTTTAGCAGATTTTGGAAAATCTATCCATACTTCTTTTTGTTGTTTTCCGATATGATGAGAATGTTCTTCCACCCATCTTCTGATCATATTCTGTTTATGATCGTCCATGTAACCATACATACCGGGACCATCGACCCATTGTTCTTTTTGCAACTGATGTAGAGTTCGTGAATCAAATTTTGGTTTAGTAAACCTCGGACCATCTATCCACAGTTCATCGCTTTGAGGTTTGGTGGAATCTTTCGTTGCAGTTTTCTGTTCAGCTGGTTGAGTGCTGCCGTCTTGTTTGGCTGTTGGATTAGGACGATGCTTGGCACTTGATTTCCTGGTATTTTGGTTGGGAGTTCCTTTTGATAATGTGTTACTTTGTTCTGCATCTTGAACATTACTTGCTTGAAATGATTGTTTGTTGACGGCGACGTTTTTGTTAGTTCCAGCTCTATTTTGATTAGTGTTACTTTGTTGTTTTGATGGAGATGAATTAGCAGCGGACTTATTTGTGGATGTGTCTTCCTGATTTTTTATCGATTGATGTTGCCGATGTGTTTCCGTTTCGATAAGTTTTGTCTTCATCATCTTGGACGTTATTGGTAAGGACACAGGTGGCCCTTCGTTATCCGTCACCTCACGATCACTTAATGGCACTCCCCCGTTTCCTAGGTATATGACCGTATCACAAGATTGTTCGCTACTCGATGTATAATCAGGATCACTACTACCAGATTTGATTCCATCTTCACTCACAGCTTGCATTCTAATATAGGGTCGACATACTTTATCGTCCAAACTATCACCAGTAGCCGCACCAGAATACTGAAAACATGCAAATATGTTTTTGTTTAATATTTATTTTATCTTTTAAAAATTATTTTTAATTACTACTGTGTTAAATTCTTGTAGATATTAGTTTTGCGCGGAACTAAATTTGTAGGCAGTTTGATTCAGGCAAACATATCGATCAAATAAACGATCTGTCTTATAAATATGCCTATAGAGAACGGACACATTGTTTTTGATTGATGGTATTGTATGTCCTAGAAACCGCTGATAGACGAGATACAAATTTTGTTTTGGCAGAGGATTCGTTCAAATGTTTCATCACAATAAAAATTCATTATTTTATCAGAATGCGAATTTAAATGTTATCATTGCAAACATACAAGAATTTATGCATATTTTAAAATATGAAATACAAGTAAAACAAATCATTCTTTTCTTCTAAGTATTTAAAGTTTTATATTCTGTAGAATATGTACATGTTGAATATAATTTTAGTTATAATTCATAATTATAATTTATAATTCATAACTCGTACTCATTTAATATTCCTTTGGGATATGAATGAATCCCATAAAAGCCTTGGATTTAATCCTACGTACGGTGTCATTTATGACTTAACCCATCAACTAAACTTCAAAACCGTGAAACGAATGAATTTCTAAAGTTTTAAATTATAAGCATTGTGTTGTAATTCTTCGCAATTTAAAGTAAAATAAAGAGCGTGTTTGTTCTAGTAAGGCTTTCTTAAAATACACAGTTCGGCGTGTGTAGTGGTATAAATTTATTGCATTTCTTAAGTTCCCACATTCAAAAAGCTTAAACTTAATATGGTCGGCAAGAAATTAACTCGAGGTCGAGCTCGTGTAGCGAACCAAAATTAAAGTGATTAACAGTTAATTTTTAGTTAAAATCAGAATTCATTAACAGTAAAGAAATTCTAATTAAAATACTAATTAAATAGACATCAAAAATGAGGTTTTTGTTTGACATTTACTGCTAATTTGAATAGAGCAGAAACACTCAAGCATTCGATAGTAGATACTCCAATTTAAAATGATCCTAGATCCTCGAAGGATAATTAATCACTACCGAATTCAGCAATTTGCTCGGATCAAATTATATCCATCCACGATAGAGTAGACATTCGATAAAATCTAGAAACACACGAAATAACAACAGATTTATGAAGTTAGGACAATAATTTATCTTGGAAATAAAAAACATGAATCACATGATAGGAAGCATTTTCGAAAACTTTCTCTTAATAAATCAAATTTCTTAAAAATCTGTTGGAACAAATTCGAAGATTTATTTTACATCTCAATTATAACAGAGCAACATTTCGTTTACTTTTACATTTATATATTGTGCATATTTCAAGTTTTGAGCCATATTTGTATATACGAGAGAATACTATAGAAGAATATGATAGAATATATTACCTTAAAATATGAGATATAAAATGCAATATAATATTACTTACTTTCAACTTCTTTCTCCTCATACGATGTATTCTGGCTGCGAATTGAATGGTGGCGAGCGTCTCTGAATATCGAGTTGGGGCTGCGGACACATGGGCAATCATGGCAGCTCTACACGTCAGACTCCCCATGGCTTCTCTCAAAAGCTGGGTCAGTTTACTGTCTCTGGGGAAATAACAACACAATACTTTCATTCACAGTTACTTATACGTGCATTGTGTAGTAAATACTCCTAATATTTATCTTGTTTGGCGGAAGCGCTCTTCGTGAAAAATATCCCGATTGTGTTGGAAACAGGAGATTTTTGCCTTATAAGTCAAATCTCCCATTTCCAAACTCCATATTTTACTATCAGTCTTACAGTCGCAGATAGTAAGAAAAAATTAAGGAATTTTTAAAATTCTCAGCTTAGGATTTATTTAGTTTTTCTTGCTTTTAATTTAAAACATTTCACCGAAAACTGTGGCTTTAAGACATTAACGTTTTTACTTTAAGGATCTACCCCGTACAAAACTCGTGTAATAAATCTTTGAATACAACGCTAACAAACGTCATAACAAACATTATGTAGCGACATAAAATATTATTTGTACGAAAGTATTATTTTTGCTTGGATAGTTTCAAGTCGTAGGTCCGTACCAAAGCATTAATACCGTTGAGTGGAGAGGTAATTAAATGTAGTTTCTATTAAAGGAAACTGTCAGGTAAAGCGGTGTATGACAAGAATGCAATATAGCCACGTGATAGTTCCAGTTTTATGACCTGCTGCTTATTCCCTTGAAGAAATTAAACACGATAATGCAGAGCGCGTCCGGGATAGAGAGGGATGAGACTACCGTACAAGAAAAGAAAAAAAATGGTGCTGTCTGAAGTGCTCTGGGATAATGTTACAAGCAGACAATGCGCGGTTAAAAAGCGAATTTAAGGGTTTTTGTCTGGAAAGATCGGTTCGGTTGTTAAATGTGCGGAGGAAATGTAAGAGAGATGACTTTTAAAACGATGCCAAATTATAATTCGGACTCTACTCAATTACAAACCAATAGAAGCTTTAGTCGGACAATTAATACTAACAGATAATTTATCCTAATTTAAAGTCAGAGTGACGATCGATTTTCGCATACCATCCTCTGGTAAGCTGGAAGAAACCTCTATCCTTTCCTACAACCGTCATCTTTGTCGTCTTTGCAATTTAATTAAAAAAGAAACATTAGGAGAAGGTACTTACTTGTAAGGCACGTGCTTATGACCATTGAACAGAGCCAAGATGACATTTCCCAATGCAGACAAAGACAGACAAGTGCCATCTCTGGGTCTGGAGTGCTTTTCGCAACTCCCCAAATCGAAGAGATGAAGTCGACTCCTACCTCCAGCAACTTAAATAAAGATATTGCATTATAATTTCATAAATTAATTTTTTTTTCTATATCCAACTTAATTAGGAAAAAATATTTTTAATAAGTGCAATTTATTAGATTTGTTTAAAATTTAATTCGAAAGCGGAAATTTTAATAATTTAATTAACGAAATATCTAGATGCTCTTTAAGATATTTTTTTTCCTTCAAATTTTCCATTGGTTTTGTAATTATTAAAACCATTCAGATATACTCTGATAAGGAAAAGTTTATTAAGACGATTTTCTCGAAATAAAATATCTACTCGTGATCATTAATGATTCTCGATAAAATTTTCGAAGCGTTTTAAAGTCTCCAACTATACAAATCTGATGCAATCTTAATCTTATTCACGTCCCTGCTCCATCTCATCTCGTCCCTCTTGGTATTATCCATTTATCTTTATCTTCTTACCTACTTAAACTTTTTACGATCTCGCTTTGCATTCATATCTTTTTCGACATAGTCTACCTAGCAATTCATCTTTTCACCCTATTTGTGAAATATCACCTACACCTGATAAGTAATGGACGAAAAATCTTGTCCTGGATAAAGAATTTATGCTAGACAATTTTTATTTCAAAGAAAAAGGGAGCCATAAAGCATCATATATTCCCAAACGATCTATGAAATATTGATCTCTAATCTTTTTAAATGAAGTCATTAATTATCTGTTGTTGTAAATCAGATAAAAGCTCGAAAAAAAAATGAAATGTCATTAAGAATATGAAAGTTTGAGAACCGTTTACAAAGTTGCAGGGGGAGCAGAATAACTATATTTAAATTTAAAAAAAAAGAATGAATAGAGACTTACCTCCTCCTTTTCCACTCTTCTCTACTCTGTATTGGTAGACGTGCAGAGTGAAGAGAAAGTGCGAATTTCGTCCTTCGTCAGTCACATCTGCAACAGATATTACCACAAACAGTGTTGACATAGCACTTGTGCTTGGCCATCTCAATATCCTATTGCTAGTCATACTAAACAATGGGTTTTCGAGAAAAGATAAACATACAGGAGTCGGTGATTTAATAAGTCATGTTTGTCATATATGTTGTTGGTTGCATTAACAGAACTCGAAATGTTTGGGGAGAATACATTGTCAGTTATAATTAAGTTGTGGAAGCGATGAAAACTGAAATTGCAATCGAATGATCCTTTATGGAAATGGTTAAAGCTGGATGCGTAACTATAAATGATTGGTTCTCGAACGCTGTAATTAATTAATATGTGTAGCAGTAATTTGAGATTGTCGAAGCTGTTTGAATTCTTTTTATTGTAAAATGTTATTGGAGATCTTAGTTAAGACTCTGATTGATTGGTTTAAATCCGTGATAAATCGTAATTTTTTTTAAATCTCATAAAAATTCATTAAATAAACGGTCAGTTGATAAATGAAGTTGCAAACAAATCCATCAAGAGGAGCAAAACACTTACCTGTACTTCTGGACGCTAGGGCAGCATCCAATAAATAAGCGGCTTTCTCGGCTGTAGGTGCTCTTAATTCGCTATGGTTCATTAGTTGGGTGCCAAAAACGGGGTCGTCCCTCAGATAGACTCCAGGCGATGTCCCGCTACCTTCGGTACCTACAAGAACACATCAATGTTAGTGTCATCCTAATGGTTCCGGTAATGATGCTAAACAACCTTGAATGTAAGTCTAAGGTCACATTTTTCATCCTACGGGGTGGAGTCTCCGAAAAGGACCATTCATCAAGACTCGGTGAAGCTTTTTAGATACACGAAAAAGTAAGACGCTATTACTCTTTCCATTTTATTAGCTAGAGAAAATTGGCATTAGTTGCCAAAACAAAAAGTTAAAACACGAGGAAGGAAGAGCGAGAGAGAGAGAGAGCACTTATAGATATTTCTAGAGCTTAACTTCACAACTCGGGGAATTTAAATTTGTTTCACGTATTTTAAGTCGGGAAGGCAGCGAATCAATCATCGACCATCGGGAATATATTTAAATGGTGCTCCCCGCCATCTTGTTTCCATATACTCGACATCGATTAATCGACCTACGACGGGATTATTATTTCTCAATTTGTTTCAATTAAAAAGTCATTTAGAGCCGCTAGACAGTAGAAGCATCTTTGACTTTTTCTCGACGATTTTTTAAAAAAGTGGACGTCATGTAGATATCCCAAAAATAAATCTCCGGTGTTGCTCCTCGGTAATCACCGTCGCCATTAAAGTGTACTTACACGTAATTAACAATGTGTGTGCAGCCAGGCGATAGATTGTCTTTCCTTGTACAAGTGGATCCCAAAAATCGGACAAAGTTAGTTTAGTGTCGACTCGGACTAACAACCGAAGAATATCCACCTTTATCGTTAGCAAAAAGAAAAAAATAAGAAAAAAAACTGTGCAGTGTTTGACGTTCGGCTTGTTAGCAGTGACTTTTGTCGGTAAAATACGGGTTTCCAATAACAATCACACGACGGGACGTGTGAGTAGAAGACTGTAAAGTCCGAGAGATTTCGCTCCGAGAAAGGATAAAGTAAAAGAGGTCTCCGCTGAATCGGGTTTTAATGGATTTTTTCGTTCACGGGGTAAATACTTTGCCAGACGTCTCACAAATACAAGATGCTGCACTTAGCAAAGTGTCTTTGGCATCAACTGGTTAGTGGCTGGATGCGGTTCGGGATCGTAATGTCTGACAAATCCTGATAAAACAGTAGAAGGAATAAAAGAAGTTATTGTCTCGTGAGTATGGCTATCCGCACGGCTAACAGTTGGCCAGAAGAAGATACCATAATTGTGTTTTCCTACTTTTATTTCTGTAATGGTGTTGCGAGAAGTTCTATATAGATGGGAAAGGAAAGGTGTGGAGTGGTAAAGATATTGGATGGTAATTGGTTGTTTTATATCAAGTCGAATTGGCTGTAAGGCTAAAACTATTCGAGAAGATTTGGCTATCGGAACTATATAATAAATAATTGATTTTAACAGGAATATTGTGCGAATGGTCATTGTTACAGCAGTAGCATCGTAAACGTATCTCGAACCGAATTAACGATATTTTTATTGGATTATAAAATAAATTTTTTTGTCTGTTTAAGTGTAAACACCCGTTTTCCAAGGGGCAGTCGGAGTATTTTTCACTGGAGAAAGCTTTCTAATATATTTGTTAAGGGATTTATTACGCATCACAAAATTCTCGGTAAAGAATGAAATAATTGGATGTGAAGGACCAGTTTACACTATTTTATCGCATGTTGACAATACAAATCTTTCGTCTAATTCATGAAAACGCATATATCTTGCACTTTATTCCATCAGCTCGTTTTCTTTAAAGGGTGGCATTTTCGTATCTTAACGGAGGAAAGAACGGTATATCCTTCACTTTCTATCGAGCTGGCAGGGCTTCGTAATCAGATAGACTCAAAAGAAAAAAAGTTAAATGATGGTACCGCATTAAATGTTAATGCGACAGCTGAAATTGCCTCTCCAATGATCTCGTAGGAGAAGAAATATTAGGAACAAGCAGGCTGTCACAAGACTTTACCGGTTACTGTTTAAATATTTCCAGAAGGCATTTCTAAAAGTGATGAGGAAATGGTGTATATTGGATTGCAAGAAGACAATCTTTTCATAGAACGATTACATTTTAAAGGAATGTAATCACAATTTACACTATTGAAGGTAAAAATACGATCTTATCCTTCGATAGAAAGGAAATACTTCGTTTCACTTCAACAAGTCAAATTTTTACTCATTAACTATAACGGCATTTATCGATTTTCATATTCGTATTTCGTGAGGTAATGTTAAAATTAAATATGTAATTGAATTAGAAATAACTTACAATCAATTTATGAAACTAGACATATAAATGTAAGCATTTTATGCGTTGAAAATTATTATTAATATACGAATGATAATTATATCATAGGTCTAAAGGTATCTTCAGTAATAAATCTATGTTAGAAATATTTAAACATCTTTTCTAGCAGTAGAATTCGAATTCTATATCCGATATATAGCCTATAACAAATTCTGCCGCTAGATCAAAAATAATAAATAAAAATATAAAATACGAAGAAAAGCAAAGTTTTAGAAGAAAAACCATTTAAATATTTCTAATGTCTGTTTCAATTCTAAATAGGTTCTGTAAATTCTTTGCTTCAGTTTGTATTGACTTACCTGAGGCTTGATCAGCCAAGAGATCTTTTAACACTTCATTCCTGCCAGTAAGTTCAACTGCAGACACTCGAACTGAAAATCTAGCACCGATTTTCTGTTTTTGTTCGGCGATGAGCTTGAAGAGCCAGGTGATAGCGCAGGGAATGATGCCCAAGTGCTGAGCAGACTGACTGCCTCCGATCATAGTATAAGACTTTCCTGGAAAAAAAATTCCTATAACTGTAATTAAAATTGTAAATTCTACTTGAAACCATCGAACGGTTTCAGCGGCTTGGAATAATCTTTGGTTTTCTGGAATTTCCAAGTGTATAACAGGGTATCCGTCTATCGACGGGTGGCGGAACTGTATCCACTGTCCTCCCCTAGGGAATCACTGTGCGTGCATTCGACCGTAACATATAACATTGTCTGCTTGCTCCCCACTGTATTATAAGCCTCTTTAAAACAGTTCTTTGGGTTCCCAAACCTCTTCAAATGCCTTAGTAGATAGAGCGCATAGCCTTAGATAAAACTAAAACAGCTATAAAATTCTAGTAAATCAAACTTTGATGTAGAAATTAATTTCAGCTAAATTCAGTTTATGCAGAACTAAAAGAATAAGTAAGGAAAGTAACAATTTTTATCGATTTAAGCTCCCGATATAAAAAGGAATCGATTCTGTAAACTGCATAATATCAGTAGTTTAACATCAAAAAACAAGGTAGGAAAAAAAATTACAGCATAATTAAGAAATGATTAGGAGGCAATAATCAATAAATGAGATAAAATTTGTGGAAGAAAAGCGCAGCACGTCATCTGTTCAGGAATGCGTGAACGATGTTGTGCCTTCTAACCCCTGCAGTGTGATAGAGGACAGGATGTAGAATCACATTGCATTCAGGAGTAGCTGAATAGGCTTCATTTACTCTACTGCTCTTCCATGGAATACTCTCGACAAACTGTCAAACCAGAAACTGCGAATAAAATTCTATTTTTATTATAGAAAACTTTTATCCTCTTTTCGTTTACATTTCAGCCAATTTTTAGCAAAAATCTTCAACTTTTACTGCTGCAAACTTTTACCAAATTGACCATATTTCAATAGAATAGATATTTCCGATGATAAAAAAAATCATTTTTTTAAATTTAAATATTTGTTAAAGTGTTTTACGATTCCATATGTGAGCCTGAAACCAGGTTAAAGGTGGTAGTTAGGAAAGAATTGCTTTAAGGAATATATATGTGTGTCTGTATGTGAGTGTGAAAAAAGTTTAGATAAGTTCGTAATCTTGAAATATGGTTGGTTCTCTTTAGTTCCATCTTCAATTGCAGCATCTTTCTTCTGGATGCGTCTGCTATGCAAGGAGAATTCCTAACGTTGCCTAAATGTCATTTTTCATCATCTATCATCGCTAGGATATAATACGCCATCTGGCGGTCTCTTTAGTTACCATTTGGATGACATCTCCGAGAACTTCTTCCAAACTTTATGCTCCGAAGCACATTGGTTTACACTCGCTAGATTAATTACTATAATTATGTAGATTTATCGACAAAATTAAAATTTCTACTGTATAATATATTCAAATGAGTAAGTTTCGACTAAAAAGAATTACACCGAGATGGAATACCGCCTCATTGTTTATATTTTTATCAAGGTTGAAAATTTCATTAAAGGCAAGAATTCTTCCGAGCCTCGAGAGAGGCGATATGACACGAGAGAGTGGAAGGAAAGGAGCATGTTACTATAGCAACGGTCATTTCATCTATCGGGCCAAACGTCTCCCGTGTGGACCTCTTTACATAATTAGTCTATTAGCCGTCTGTCTGAAATTATTAAACGTGTTGGCTACAGAAGCAAGAGTCGAGCACATAGGATCCCTTGTATTCCCTTTTACAACTTCAAATTCACAACTAACCTTATCTGTCTCAATAGATTGCTACAGTTCTCTACGTCAAAAATCTCATTATGACCAATGTCTCGTAATGGTCCAAAATTCAATAAACTTATTTACTCTTCCATTTTTCTACAACATAAAACTAAGTTTATGAAAATTTATTTCAGGTTATTATCCGGATGAGATTTTTAGCTTTTTATCTACACTATTTCATTCCTCTGAATAGGAAAAGTTGTGTTAATCCTCTCTTAAGATGTCTGAAAATGATCTTAATCATCCTTAATCTAAAATGTAGACTAGTATCGGTTGCTTTTCTATTGTTTTAACAGCGACATAAAGATAATTTCTTCTTGGGATAACTTTCTGTTTATAGGAAAATTAAATAATTTTATATAGAAAAATCATTTTCTAATTATATTTTTTAAAACAAAATCTATATTTTCAGGTATTTTTAATAAGAAACACCGTTTAATAGTTCTTCTTTCTAGCATTATTAAAGTCCCGAGTTCAAAAGATAAATGAAGAACTTAGACAAAATTACTATTTTATTATATTTAGTAATATGTTGATGTTGTAAATTATATTTACTGGTGTTTTTCATTTCGTAAAAGTTTATTTTTCTACAAATAAAATTTCAAAATACAAAAATGTGCTTACAAATTTAACTTTCAGCACATGAAATGAAAGTATAAGCAGAGAATATGAGCGTTACTCTTTAATAGGAAGATGTTCTTTAATCTTTCTTGTTCTTCCCCCCTTTTTTTAAATTAGTAGAAGTAAAATCACCCATTTAAGGAAGCAATTTCAGTAACTTTGCGTCATTAGTCAGAACTTCTGCAAATAATGGTCTAAATGAAGTCAATGAAAATTTTCGAAATTTACTTTTTAATTAATATACGCTTCGTAAGTTAAATTTGTTGAATTATTCCTGTATTTTCGGCGCCGTGTTCTATCCTATTTGGCAAACTAACCGGCCGAGTAAACGAAAAATTTCAAAATAAATAATTTCACAAGTAAAACAGCTAGATGAGAGTTATCATCAACAGAAAAGCAAAAGTTTAATCTCGGATGGCCCTTGTGGTACCTGTAACTCCATCAATTTCTCCTTTCTACAAAAGTAAAAACACCGAATATGTTTAATGCTACATTAAACCCATTACTACTTATTTTTTTTTCGTATTATTGCAAGAGAATTGATTTTTTTTACTGCTCCTGCCGAATGTATGAGAAAAACGAAGATAAGTTATTCGTTCGGAGATGCCTTTCTATCCTTTTTTTTATTTTTATTTTTTAATTTCGACTGACATCTTGGAAGTGCGATCCACTTTTTCTATGTCTTAACCTTCTTCGATTTTTATTTTGTATTAACTGTTTCGCAGAAAAATTAGCATAAATCTCTTGCTTAGTGATAATGTTAAAGTATTGATATGAGATGATATATTCCAATAGGAACAGTGTTTTTTTCCCTCTCTTGGTACTAGGATATATCCAAATATTGTATCGATTAGAGTTTCGTTTTCTCTCCTTCGTAATCCTGTAGGATTTTGAAAATTGTATGAAAAATTTTTCACCGTGTTTTGGTTTGATTCTCATATCACCATCGATTGAGATTATAAGGATGTGGCATTGCTGCCAATTATGTGTCAAGTTGGAGAGAATTGATTGAAATCTGAGCGTTTCCTCTTCATTCTACCCAAAAATAATTTTTCTGATATAGTTTTAATGTCTTTAGAAAGCGTGGCCATTGGTAAAAGGTTATCGTCCTTAGTAATACGTTCTGTCAATCTAGACTCGATTTTCATGGTTTATTATAAAAATAATTTAAAATAAATTTGTTCGGCCAGCAATTAAAACTGTGTAAAGTAGTTTTAAATTGCTTTTTCATTGATTAAATCAGAGACGTGACCTTCTATTCGAACAGCTTTCGCGACAGCTTCTTATTCTATTTAATAAAACGTTAGCTACTATGCGATAACAGGAAGGACATTTCAACTATTTCTGATTAATTTTTACTTAATTTAAACGATTTTTTTCCTTAGAAAATTTCACTTTAAATTCGTTAAATATGCTTAAACAAACGTTTCGTCTAAATAATGTTTAATGCATAAGGCACGAAAATGTCTTAAGAATCGGGAGAAAATTTTATAAAACTGATTTAAATTATATAAACATGATAAATATGCCAGAAGTTTTATATAAAGGTCATTTTTAAATCGAATCAAAACTCAATTTAGGAGTGGCGAATATTTTTCAGGAAAGGCATTAGCTAGCATTATGACAGGTCGGAGGGGGGAGAAAAGATGTGGAGGCCACGTCTTATTCTCACATCTGCTCTGACGGGTTGAATTCAACTTTTCTTTACTGTGGGTGTGATCTGTATCTGAATTCAGCACGTGATGCATCCTCGGGGAGAAGAAGTGACGAATGACTACCATCGCAGCAACTTGCTTCAACAGTCAGCAATATTCCAAAAAGGAGTTTTTGCTTGGCATTTTGGGAATTGGAATTTTCAATGAAAAAAGGTATCTTTGAAAATGAAAGATATGTTTATCGATGAAAAAATATTGCACGACAGACATATAATACTACAATACAATGATATCTGATACGGATTCTTGTAGTTTCGTATTGCTCGACTTTGTAAAGAATACTTTATATAACCCTATATAAATTTATAAGCGTAAATGTATAAACATTTTTAAAATCTTATATTAAAACACATGCGATTATATTTAATTTTAAAAATTCTTCGACTTTTGCCAGTCTGTGGTTCGATTTAACTCGGAATGCGATAACTATTTAAAATATACAGCAAATAAAGGTGAGAGGCTGATAGCTGTCAAATTTAATGCAATAGTTCAATCATTCCAACGGATTTTGTAATTTTTATAAGCGCAGAATTGCTTATGAAAATCAATAAAAGATCCTCGAAGAAATAAAAACACTAAAGTATTTTTAAAAGCAGTAGTTATATAGGATATTTTTTCGTTCTGTTTAAAAAGAATAAAAGTCTCGAGAGCTACGAACAAGTGCTATTGTTCTGCATATCGTCAATTTACTTTTTTATGCAACTCGGCAAAGAAGAATCTTGGTAAAAAGCCAGTAGTTCTTAATAAAACGCCAATCTATGAATGAGTTCCATTACAACTTTACGATTATAATTTTCTGATAGCCCTCCATAAATTTTACGAGGTTCTTTAACTGTCTGGAAACTCCATAATATCATTTTATGTACTAACTTATAATAATAATCTATTGTATATTATTTAATTATTTATCTGAAAAAATCTGTACTCACCTAACTTGGAGTGTCCGTATACAAAGAGACAGCCATCGTTTCCATTAACTACTGCTTGAATAACTTCTGTAAGAGAACTGGAACAAACTTCTGTCTATAAGTATAGAAAGAATATAAAAAGAAAAATGTCAGAAGCATAAAATCGGTTTTAAATACAAATCAATTTTAGACTTTATCGGTGGGGAAATGATGTAAAACATCAAAACTCTATAAAATACGTCGAAATCTATTCGATTTCTTTTTGTGAGTTGCAATAACTCTAACAAAACGTGAAAAAGATCTCGGATCTTAACTCCCACGAGTACACTATATTAGTAATGACCTCTTTGTCTTTCTTTTTGAGTTTCGGTCACACGATAGCTTTTACTTGTCAGTAAAAGTTGTACAGTACTTCAACATCACTAGGCTGGCACTTCTCTACATTATTTCTAAAATTATTACTGTAGATATAGTTTCTGCAACTAGCTGTCTGTCATGTTATGCTCTAATGATTTTTACAAAAAAATAAATAATTTTACTCCTGCGAGAGACTATATTTCCAACTATGAATATCTCTTATGCTATTTACTAAACTGTAAACATTTTCGTGTTTTTAATTTTATCTATAAGTAGGCAATGATGCGGATACTTTTGCATCTGTTTACGTACACCACAGAAGGAATATCTCAAAATATTCTAAATTCATATCAAGAAAAAGCACTTTTACTTTTCTTGGAGAGTCGTCGTTCTTTAATAATTCATTATATTATCTAATCTTTATTAAATTATTATATTGGCAAGCTGTTCATGAATAATTTCTCTTGGCAGTAAACAAACTTACAAATGACTTCAGAGAGATAGTTCTCAACTTCTTTATAATCTCATTAATATTATTTGACGTCCATAAACATTAAAGACTCTTTCAAATTGACGTTTGTTTGATCTCTTCTAGCACAGGATAGTTGTATCCAAATCTAATAAACATTTTGACAAAGTTTGATGGAGACCTAAGAGGCTTAACTACCAGATTTACTTGTAAATGTTACATTATGCGTTAAACTATAGGGATTTACAGTTGTATATCTTATTGATTTACATACCTGAGTCTCGTCTGGAGAATAGATGGCATCGAAAGCAAATATCTTTGGTGCAGAAACTCCAACTCTTCTTTCTGCTGGAGTCGATAAGCCGCAAGACGAAGGATCATACACGATTATTTGCTTCTTCCTGCTGTCGATATTCAAAAATGTCGAACTAGTATCTGTAGCTGGTTTAGCAGGACAAACTCTAACCATTACTTTCACCTGATCATAAAATTTCAATAGTTGGTTTAATAGCAATACCTTGGAACAATATTTATCATTTTTTAAAATTTTCATTAAATTATTTATTAAATTAATATTTGATATTTATTAAAACCAATCAAAAACTTGCTGATTACAAAATGTTATAAATAAATATATATCAGTATATTATTAACCAAAAGAGACTTAATCATAAAGATAAATCGTATGATTTATCAAGAAAATATTGAGGAAATATCTTTCATTCTCAGAGCACTAAAAATAATTCTCTTATTAACGATTAAAAGAGGGAAATTCTTTAGTCGATGAAAAGAATTCCTTGATTTTTTTCATTTTTAAGCCAGCTTCTAAAATAATGAATAAGGAGAGTTTCCTCATTAATGAAGGAATCACGAAATGAAAGACGTTACCATAACAACCAAGAAATACAGGAATGAGAAATATTCCCTCATAAGGAAAATCAAGGAATGAGGGAAATTACTCCAATAATGTAATTCGTTTGAAGTTGGAAAATTGCTTATATAAGAAGCTATATAAAAGAAGGCAAATAATTCCCTCCTTAATAAGTATTTATGCTTTGGGAAGAAAGTATCATGGATCCTACGGTCCGAAGATAGTTTAGGATGGTGCTGTATCTCCCAAAGCGGTAGGTAATGTCACTTTAGATAAAAGTTGATGTAATTACATTCCAATCACTTAGAGAGACAAGGCAGCTCCTCTCATTGAATCTTCTCTCCCCACTAAATCTTCTGATGGAGGTATTATCCACATAGTTACCGCCCATAAGCAAAAAAGACGACCTTGATCATATCCTGCACTTGTACGCATCTAAGTAATAACCGTATTTCTTTATCTAGCAAACTTATAGCTATTGACCGGATCTGCGTGACTGCTACAGATCAATACAAAACCATTTAACTGGCCTTTCCCCTCAAGGCCCTGCGACCCGCTTACTGCCTTGGGCATCGATCTGAAGGGACCTGTGAAGAACGAGACTTGCATACTTATCACCCTGTCGTGTGCCATTGTAAGTTTCAGCTTCTTAGATGATTCAGTCTGATATATGCCAAAATAATCGTGTAAGGCTAATAATACTCGATGCAAGATTGAAACTGATTTATAAAGATAAATTTTGCTTTCGATTTTGTTGATTTCAACATAGAAGCTTTGTTAAGTTCTGTGTAATTAATTCCTAATAATTCCTCTAAAACGCGATTCCACCGAGCTTAGAATATTTCTGGAAAATTTTTATCAAAATCTTAAATGAATAACTCATCCATTCTACAAACTGCATAATTATTTTATCCACGTCAATTAAATCGGAGCAATTAGAATTGGAGAATTCGATGATAGAATTCTTAGACTATCTTAAAATGGTCTAGAATTCCTGTTTCAACTATTCCGTTGTATATGGCGTTTAACATCTCATTACAGGCAACACAGAAGAAAAGGATTCCAGACCAAATGAGAAAATACCTTCAAGTATCTGCATTGAATCAGCATCCGATATTTCACGTACAAATTCCACAGATTCTCATTACATTATGACATTACACCTAGCGAATACTAAATATTTGATGGTAGGAAAACGGAAAATGGCGACTGTGCAAATCCCAGCTTCCATCAATCTTTGCTTAAGTGCCAAGGGCTGGCTTTAGTCACAGGACAGTCATTACCACGTTGACCCTATAGAGGGACAGTGAATGAAACAGTTGTCAGTTAGATAACTATCCTAAGCTGGTCACGATTGCTTGGTCTTTGAAGAAACAATTCATTTTATGGCTTCTGCTTGCTACCTCATAAAAAGGACAGGTGGTCTTCCATTAGTCCTAATAATGGTGGGGAATGGGCTCATCTCTGTTTTGATTCGGACGCTTGATTGTTTGGGAATGTTGCTTTCCCTCTTCACGATCTCCCATGGCTGATAGAGGGGATTATTAACGCTGTTTTGTTCCGTTATCGCTGTGTTAACGGGAATGATAATGTCCACTCTAGTTTGATTAAGCCAGCAACGAGACTAGACAAACTCTTTTCGCTTCTTTACACAATTGGCGTACGGCACGGAATAAGCCAAATTTTTTGTTAATCATCAAATTTTATCGACATTATTTTAGAAGCGCCGCGAGTCTCTTAAAATAAAGACGATAGAAAAATCAATAAAAACTGATAAAGAAAATGTAAATGAAGACCCTTAAAATAAATTGCACTTTTTTCGCTATTCTGGGCGATTTATTTCGCTTTTACATTCTGCAATTCAACGAGCAAAGGAAGGCGTCTACGACGGAAGAAAATCTTATTACCTCGCCTAGAGGTAGGATTTTCTGGACATCGATCTCCGTTTCTAAACACAGCGGTCAGCAAAGAGATTACCGGAGAATTCTCCTTCTATATATTTTTACCCAAGTACCACATATTACCTTACATCTTCACCTTCTGATACAACCCACAGAAAAAACACCTTAGCCGTCGTTTACTGCCCTTCAATGGTATATTTTTCAATTTAAAATTTTATAATCTGATAAATTTCATTGCATTTATCTAACAATACGCTTTTTTAAATAAATAAAACCGTTTGAAGAAATAACAAATGTCCGGATACTTCACTGCACTACTCATAGTCTTGCGGAAGAACCATCTTTACAGGGGCATTCAAAATTCATCTGGATTTAAAACCCTAAAGAGAAACAGGTATTTATTTATGAAAGTAACTTCTATATCGGGAAAAAAACTATAATTTAAGAGACAGAACAAACACTCTACACTAAATCAATAAACAGAATGCCTTTCCTTCTGCTTTTCAAGATTTATTACACTTAGGAACAGATATTACTTTTACAAGCAAAGGGGATTACCTTTCAGCTAAGCTATTGGTACATATGTTATATTAAATTGGAAAGCTTGAGTTATGTATAAATCAATCTGAAGATTACTTCACTTCTGCTACTGTATTATTAATATGATGATCACTTATCCCTGATGGAGCATTTGCGAATCTCCAGAGTGTGCCAGACACTTGTTGGTCTAAGATTGAATGTTCGGCTAATTACATTTAAATCTCCCAGGCAAACAAACTTTAGAATTCCTCTAGCGTTTTCAGTGTCACACGTGGCTTTCTCTAACTATAACTTCAGGTACAATAATTACTTCAAAATAATTAGTAAGTCGTAAAATTTGAATATGTTTTTAATATTCAATTACTCCATAATGAGCTATGACACTAATGTGATTTGTTGGAATTTAATTAGCTAATACTTAATTATAATTAGCTAATTAAGTTCTATCAAATTAAAATCGTGCCTAAAAACAATGAGTTTAATATACATAACAATGTTATCCTTTGGGTAGTTCTAAAGTTTAGCGCAGTCATCGAGTGATTTATTGCATCTCTAGTTTCTCCGTCGTTTATACTATCGATAATATAATCCCAAATTTGCCGACTCGGCTAATTTTAGTCGACTTATCATGATTTGTCACGTGACTAATGGTTAACGTAGATATTTGGTAAATAAGAAAGTTTAATAAATCATGTTTTTAACGCGTGACTAATGAAATTTAGCATCGATGTTTGTCGAGAGACGAACGTCAAAAGTATCTCAATTTAGAAGAGGAAAATGCCTCCTTCCCGACCATAAAATCAAACTTCTTGACAAGAAAAACAGGATCGCTTGATAGTCTCACCTCCCCATCGTTGACAGATCATTTGTTCTTGTCACAAATACCATTCTATAACTCAGTTCACTACCCAGAAGCAAAAATCACTAAACAAACAATGATACCGGATCATTTATTTAAACTTATCTGTAACAGTGACAGGAGGTAGAAGATAGGTGTCTGGCTAGAATACCTTTTTACTTTCTAATCAGGTATGCATTTTATAAAGTGTTTGTCAAAGAAGCTAATTGAACCATCAGTTCTGGCATAATCTGTCATGTTTGTTTTTATAGTCAACCAAGAAGCAAGGAGGAAGAAAAAAAATGACAACTTTGCACACTTTGTTTTTAAAACACGACAGCAATCAGATAAAGAATTGACATTTTTATGAAACACTCTCAAAAGTTGCAAAAATTATCTCGCTTTTCAGAGGAAAAAACAACGAAAAAAATCAACTTTGTGCTTGTAAAATTACAGTTTACTATAATATTTATAACATAAATTCGATTCAGAAATTGATAAATAATTAAATCAAACGTGGAAAAAACAGAAATATATATATATAAAGGAAAAGAATAAAATCTTTCTAATATTTTTCGACTGAAAAAATCGGTAAAGAAACATGCCACATGCTGAGAAAACGGAATGTTGTGACAAAGGATTCTGTCAGCAAAAGCAGAAACAGAAAACAACAAAGTCTTCTCGGTCCACAAAAAAATACCAAGAAAGAATCGGGTATTGTGAAAACACTTATTTCTTCACGGATAAACAAACTGTGCAACTTTGAGGGAGAAGTAGTCCGCTTGTTCTTTGCAATTTATGAGACTCCTGTCGCGTTTCAAAATCGAATATTTGAATTTCTTCGCTTATTTTTCTCTTTTTATCTGCATAATATTACACGCAACAAATCTAAGTTTTATTCAAAATTAAATTAAAAAAATTAAATGTTTTCCTGTTTATGCGCTTCTCTACAATAAAAATAAAAGATTTTTAAAAAATCTTTGTTTTGTTTTCTGTTTTAAATTGAAATATTTTTATTCGTCTCTGTCGTTTATAAAAATTTTACGACGTAAAAAGTAAAAATAGAAGAATAAAAACCATCTCAATTTTTCAATAACGCTCTATTCTGTGGTTTTTTATTTATTTATTTATTACTTTAAATATTTAAGAAAATATAAAAGTAATGTTTTATAAAAAGAAAATATATCTCGCTTATGTTTACCTAAAGGAAAAAAACTGTTTAAATAAGCGATTTCCTCTCAATATTAATTTATTAATTTATCATTTTATAAGTGTAAAATTTCGGAATTTCGAAACTAAAACAGAGATGATTCTTCGTTAAATTCATATTAAAGAAAAAAAATCTAGACTTATAAAAATGTATAACTTTATAATCTTGAAAGCAAATGAAAAAAAAAGTAATAAAAGAGAGTTTTAATAATTCACAATTTAAACTTTAACTTTGTAAAATTTCGACTGGTAAAAATCGTTTTTATTTTATGATTCTTGAAGAAACTAATTTTCCTGGCTAAAACATTATAAATATTTAAATTTGATTTAATAATATTTTTAAAAAAAAGTATAGAAAATTTTTCAAACTTCGCTTGGACAGAATGTTTAAAAATACTTTCTCACGGGTGAAGATAGAGATGTAACGTGTACATTTGTGAATAAAAATCTCGATAAACACAGCATAAATTTTCTATTCGGTCAAGCAATTAAAATATTGAATTATTTCTCTTCGTTTCGGGGTCGAGTCGATATCTAGTAACTGAGTTGCCAGCATTGATTATGGTTCAGTAATTAACTGGCTGTCACCTGACTACACTTTGCTAAAAGTATTTAATTAAAAAGCCCTCTTGAGAAAGGAAATGAAATTTAAAGAGAATCAACGAATGAAGATCGGTTTGGTGGAAGAAGAAAGATTTTTTCTCCATCGTCTTTAACTGTTGATTAATAACCGCTAATAGATTAGATTAAACAGATTAGAGCGAGTTTTTTATTTCTAATTCGTCAGGATAATTTAGATCTTTAGCTGATTCATAAATCATGAGCTTTGCGTAAAATTATACTTAATATTCTTTTAATTGCAAAACGCATCAAGCCATTGCCAGATCGTAATCAAAATTCTCATTAAGGATCAGTCCGCAACGCGTTTTATAAAGTGAAATTTGTTAATGATGCCGTTTAAAAGAGTGCATTAATACGTTATAATAGTCCAGAACCCGATAGTCGGGGGTAAGACAAATATTTACACAAAACTCCATTTTGTCAGATTGCTACGCCGGAAGGTGTTCGGTAGAAGATGGTCTAACGCCTACTTTAACGTTTCTCACTTAACTACCATTAACAGGTCATCTGTTCGGCCAGAGATGTCACCAGACAGATGGCTGCAATCAGAACGGAGGCGAAAAAAGAAAAACACAAGCTGGCACTTAAAGCTTTCTTTCCATGTGGCCAGTACTGTAACGCATCTCGTTAGTTCTTATTGCGCGATTCGATAGAAGACGGACATTTTTCCGGAACGGACGGCGACGACGTCGGTGACAAACCACAGATAGATAGTCTTACTTTGCCAATCCTATCATAAAATCGCTTATGTAATTAATCATGGGGAGCTGACACGGGCTTTCTGTTAAATCCTTTCTGCTGGCTAGACTCGGTGACTCTGGCAAGGACTCAGCATGGGGTGACTGTGGTACCTAGTCGACGCCCTTGTATGGCTCGGATGTTGCATATATCTCCCTTAATGTCCCCTGTCATCGTTTTGTGGCAGTGCGCAAGATGGATTTCTCTATCCTTGTCTCTACAAAACGACTGCCTTAAGCTATGGGATGCACTTAATGCTCTTAGGTGCGAGGTTCGATACGTCGCTAATTGCAGATTCTTCTTTTTTTTAGATCTTTAAATCAATTCTTCGTTCTTTTATCAAACTTTCCACTTTGGGCAAAAGTCTCCTGGTAACTCCGTAATTTCGATAAAAAGCTTTTCTTCCCCGAGAATCTTTTAGATCTTTATATCTAACATGCAAATTTTGACATGGGTGTCCCCCTCTCTCGTGGCAATTTTCTTGGTATTTTAAACATTTTCTCTCGGCCGTCCCGAAACTGAATAAGTACGTCGGAAGGTAATGACAGATAATTTCGATAAACGTCCCCAGTAAGCTAGATATTAGCTTATTGATGGACATAATGCATATAACGACGTCCTCTTCTTTATTATCCACGTAATTATAAGTTCGTTCCGGACGGAGTCAAAAAGTTAAGCGGAGAGATCATAGTAAACCGTGTTCTTTTTAGACAGGACCCTATTACGTCTTGGCAACGATGAAAAATAGCGTTCAAACTTTACCTCAAGTCATTAATATCTCTGGCATTGCACACGTGACATCGACCACGTGCATAGTGTAAAGTTGATTAACGATTTTCTTAACGATTAATCTAAACGGTCGGGATATATGTCATAAAAGTTCCTCAGACACTTTGCTTAATCAACGCTGGGTGCAAGGTATGCATTGTATAGAACGGAATTCTCCGGGGAAATTCGCTACAAATACGCACCACCCTTGGATTTTTTTCCTTTATGTTTTGGCTCCGGTTATAAAAAAAAAAAAAAAAAACATTCGATGCTTAATGTTTTTAGAATTAATGTTAGAAATTTTTTCTTGAAAATTAAACTTTTCTAGTAGCTGGAAAGAAAAGAAAAACTTTTCTCCGAACAAAAACAGATCAAAAGAATTTTATAAGAGAAAAATTGCGGTTAGAAAAAGAGAATATCATCACCTTTCCGATGCCGACACTGTCCTTTCTGCCTCCAGTCCTGAAGAGACAAGGAGGTGCAGGTGGTGGAGTGGCCCTGATGACGTCGTAGAAATTAGTAATAAATGAAGTAACCTCGCCATCAATAGCAGTCTGATGACGTCTCCGCTTCTTCGATGATAGATTAAGCCTTTGAGCAGCTCTGAAAAAAAGAAGCAAGACGGATTTAGTCACATTTTTTTCCTTGTGTATTTAAGAGAATAAACCATAATTTGACTCAATGTGACCACGAATTAAGTATTTATTAGGTAAAATATTTAGATTTATAACTTGTTTTAGATTAATAATTCTTCAGGCGATAGTTTCCTGATGATAAAATATTAATAAATTTTAAATTCTAGACACCTCTTTAAGGAGTTTTGCATAATTCTGTTTACGGATGAAATTTAATTTATAATTAAGTTTCCACAATAAAAAAGTTTGAAGTTCTATAATGAAAAAGGAGTCTAAATTTATCATCTAAAGTCTATCGATTCTTTCCATCCGGCAGACAATTTCACTTATCAAAGTTTCACCGAAAGCTTTAAAGATAATAAGTATCTTCTTAAAATTTTTACAAGATACTCGTTACCTTTCGGAAATTTTCTTGGCTGGAAGGTTCCTTGGTTTAAGTTAGCTTTAAACTAACATTTCTTGCTACTAAAGTGAAAAGACCAACAAGGACAGAGGGTAGATAATAAAAAGGAAGAACTCCTGTCAACAAAATGGCGGTATCAAGAAAAGAGGCATTAAATCTACCTCCTCCTAATAAGGTAGGTAAACATTCTCCGGTAAAGAAGTAAATTAGGTAACTGACAGGTAAAAGTGAACCGCTTCTAACGCTTAGAACTACGTTTCTTCGCCAAACACATAGACCGGAATCAATAAGATTTTCCTTGGTATTCCAGGGCCGTTGCAGAAGGTGAAGATTGCATCCCTGCGGGTTTGGACCCAGCTGTCAATAGCAGTCGTGGAGACAATACCGTCTTTCTTGAACAGAACAGAAAGAACTTATTGATGGTTCCGTCTTAGAGAAAGTAAGGTGTGTTGCTACCTCCGGGATGTCTTGCCCTTACTTGTACATGATTAACACCATGGCGGTTGCGGTATTTTAATTAGTTTTCTTTTTTTAATTTTTAAAAATAATGAAACCTTCCAAAGCAAATGCAAAAGTAGCTCGCCGCTCAAAAAATGGCGGATAAGAAAAAAAGAAGGGCTTTATAGATTGCGTGTCTTTTATTCCGCTCGGATGTGCCGGGATTACCAACGTGCTGTTCGCGTTTGATAAGCATTCATTGCGGTATTCTAGCTACCTACTCCCTACTTAAAGGTAGAAAACATATCAAATAATAGAAGCGAAAAAATATTTTAAAACTGCTAATAATTAATTTGTTAAAAGCTGATTGTTTCCGGAATTTCCGTCATAAAAAAAATGGTTCAAATTTCGGCATTGTATGAAAGTTAAAAAGCCCGAAGCTGTCGACCAATCTTTACGTGATCCGATTGCATGATGCACAATGTAATTATGGAGATGTTTCTATTTGCAAGGATTTGTTAATTAAGTTTTACATTAATTACTTAGAATTGGCGAGCGTTATCCTTTGACAGCCATCTGATCCATCCGTTTGAATTTTTGTTTCTCTATCACTCTAGACGACCTTTCTCTTGCCCTTAATGATAGAAAATTTCCAAAGGTTTCGAATTTTCTATCAATGTAACAGATAGATACGTTTGCTCCAAGGCAATTTGGATACAATTTCAGTTTCTGAAACATGCAAACAAAGCGTAGAAATGAAGAATGGATCGGAACAATTTTTAAAATTTTGGTTCTTCAAGACTGAGAAAATCCGAAGAGCCATTAAATCTCTTTTAACTCACAAAAGAGGTTAGAAGTCGACTCACTAAATGAAAAAACCTGCGATTATCTGACGAAAAATAAACATAAACCGAGTTTAAGTCGATTTTTAAACCTAAATTAGCCCATTAAAACGAATTAATTTCACTCGGAAGTATCCAAAAGTTAATTAATTTTATTCAAAATACTAAAATTTAATAAATATCTCGTAAAATTTTGTGAAAGAACTTTTGAATTGCGTTAAATTTAAATGGAAGCTTGAAGTTTCCTTTCTTTCATGTAAACTTAAATATTACTAAATATATTAATAAATATCATTAAATTATCAAATCTTTTCCCATAAATTAAGATTAATAACAGCTTTTGTTGGTGATATATTTTTAAGCGTAATAGAACGGTTTTCAACCTTTTATCACTCGCGTATCCCTCGAGTCTTCTGTGTATAAACTTGTAGCACTAACCGATCTTTCTTGCATACTCCTGGGGGTACGCGTACCACCGATTGAAAGCTGCTGGCCTAATTGAAATAAGATATCGAGTCAAGAGAAGGAACTGTCAAGGAGTTTGTTAAAGTAGAAAGTGTGGTGCAAATCCCTTCTATCAGGCTAAATTTCATTGTTTATATATTTTTTTTTTGGTATATAAAAATTTCTACATTCACAGATACCTGTTTTGGCAATTTAACGACGTAATCTGGGTTAATGGATGTTTTCTACTGGAGAATTTCTTCTCATTTGAGATGTTTTTAGCTACACCTTGTAATTTCTGTTTAATTTTTTCTATCTGTGACCCACAGGAGCATTTTTCTCTTTTAGGATTAATCTTTCTTTCCTTTTTCTTTACTTTCTTCTTCAAATCCTCGTTTCTTGACAATAAAACAATTTTTTTCGAGATCAATTGTTTCGCTTAATTTCTTTTTTTTAAAGAGGATTGCGGAAGAAAAAATACATAGAGGAGAACCCCGGGAGATTAATTATATTTTTAAAAATTGCGTAAAATTTAAGAGAAATGGCAGGTAATACGACTTAATTAATTAGTTGCTAATTTTAAAAAGTTGCCATGAAAGATCGGTTTGTTTATTTTATCGCTGATGGCGAAGAAAAATAATTAGTCAAATTTTTCCCCTCTCTTGAATAAGAGCGGAGGAGCATTAAAAAGTAGCAAATTATAATTTATAATGAATTGTATTTAATATTTTGATGAATAATCGTGCGATTTTCCAACAGAATTTTAATTTTCATTCTTGTAATACATATAATAAATATTGACTATTAAACTTAATCTATTGTAAGATTATTGCCGTTTGAATCTATTTATTAGTAATCAAAAAACGAAGAGAAAGTCGAGACGGATTTTAAACATTAAAATTAGATGTAAAAGACATAAAATTTAGTGGAGCCAAAATTTTCGGATTCCTGTTAAATCTGAAGGGGAATGATGTGTGGAGGGATAATCAGGAGAGGGAGCAGTCGAGAGACAATGAGCGAGAGGTAGTTGACACGCTGTCTCGAGTTGTAGCGGCAGCAGATGTGGTCTGGAGGTAGAACCTAGCCTCAGTCCTCAAGCCACTTCTGTCAAACTGAGTAACAGCTGTGCCTGGACATCGATCCAGCCGAGTGCAGAACCCTGTAACTCTCTTAGGACTAACACTCCTTGCTGCCCGCTTCTCTGACATTCTGATGCTTTGATATTTCTCTGCCAGACAAATAAGTGCTCTTTTGCTAGCCTGTAATTTCTTTTTTTCTTCTTCTTCCTGCTAAATAAGAAACACTTACGGCTAAAAGGAGTCTTTTTCGGAAATAATGAAGCTATGTACACCGCAAAACAATCCATTTATCTGATAACAAAGATCATTTAATCCAAGAAAGATTCAATTTACTAACGAAACTCGGTTCAAACTTTGTAATATAGATTTTAAATAGTTCATTAACTGCATAATTTGATACGTAAGTTCGTCATGTTCATTAACATTTGCAACTGTCAAAATTATTAATTTTATTCGTCACGTTGTCGTTGCTTTCGAGATGATTTAATTTGAACGTATCCGTTTTCCCGGAGTAACGACGGTAAAAAGATTATAAAAATTAATTAGATACGGATATAGGCTATTACAAAATCGTTTAGTTACAAATAATATTAAATTTCTGACGATTTTCCGTCCAAGTAAGATGTGGAAATTAAAGCAATTCGATATAGGCGAAGCCAGGAGTGAGACGAAGGGGATGCATAACAGCTTACAAGCGAGCATTATTAAAGTCCAATATCCAGACAAGCTCCCTACTAGCTGCTGCTTGATTAATGAGTTCAGCCCTTAAACGTCACCTTGACACGAGCTTTACAGAAGTCATTGGCAGGGTTAAAGTACATGCCAAGAACAAGACCAATCAGTGCTTCTTAATTGAGCTATTTGTAGCAATTCCCTCGGGGGAAAAAACTTTAAATTTTAACAGGTTGCTATAATCTGATAGGGAACAACTCTGGCGGATAGATTCCGGTAAGTAGTGGAGTGGATTGATGTGTAACGTGGCAGAAAGCAGACTTATATATCAAAAAAGCCTCTCGGTTGCGACAGGGAAGTAGACTAATGCCAAACACGAATATCGGAAAGCGTCAAAACTTCGTATTTCTGCTGAATATTAAGATCTTTTTTTATTGTTTCGTGTTTATAGTTTTTCTTTTAACAGAATTGTAATGCCCGTCATGGTTCTGGGACGATATTACATTCAGGATGTTCTTATTAGATAGTCGGGCAGTACTGTCCAAATAGAAAGTCTTCGTGTCTCCGGGGAACGAAGAAAGAGCAAATAAGACTGTAGAAAGTCAGAGAAAGACAAGAAAAGTTCGTTGTCGAGAGATAAGCTGGCGAATAGCCTGGGGCCATCCTTCTACATCTTTGAGGTATGGAAGTCTGTAAATATGAGACTTTTATCTATCGAGAATCTTGTTCCATTTTAAGAACATTTGTTCTTTCCACGTGTATTTTGTTTTAGGTAGAGTATTTTCCTCGTAAAACACCTCTTCTATATATATATGTATAAGCTCGTCTCGAATTGAACCTAAGAATGAAATTTGCGTGATAAATGAGATTTGCGTTTCCTCGGTTTGAACCAAATTCTAATTATTAATTCGATATTAAATATTTACGATGGAATCGTGTAAAATACCATCGGTATAGCCTTTTCGAGTCGTCTGAAATAAAATTCCAACAGGAGATCACCTAAATATTTATAATAAAGTGTAAACGATTTCAACAGTTATTCGAATTTCTTCCACGTCAAGATTTAAGAGGATTAAGTTTAGCAAGAGATGATGAGGCTCATTTTCCAGAAAATTGATCATTTCTCGAGCGAGCAGCGCTTCAATTTCGTGCAGAAACTTGAATTTTTTTCATATAAGTTACTGTAAAAATATTCATAAGGAGCATTTAAGCTGTCAATTTAAACGCTTCGACGTCTACTATATCTCGTGTAAGAGACGAGACCATCTATAATATTTCAATAACTTTTACTAGTGAAAACTGGAATATTTTAATTTTTGGTATTTAGTCGATAAAGAAAATAAAGCTTTCAATCATTTCTGATAGCTTTCATCTAGATACGATCGACTGTTCACAATAAGGAAATTGAATAGCGCACTAGAACACCTTGTATATATTTTTATACCGTGTAATTTTTTACTTAATAGCAATCAATCAACTTGATGCAGCATGAACGAGAATGGTTCCGCATGATTTTTTCAATATTGACCGCACCTTGCTCATCATCTAAATGGAACCAGGGATTTTTCTGCTAACTTTTATCGCATCTAATCACCGGAAACGGTAGCAAAGTTTGTCTTCTAATATTAGGATAATCGCTTCTGCTTATCTTATCCCTAAACCCGTCCTGCGTTGCAGAAGAAGTAGGGAAAGAATCGTTTTTCTTTAAAACTTTCAACAAACACTTCATAATCCAGGTACAGAAATAAGTTAGATTAGATCATGTATCCTGGGGGACTACTTTTCTTTTACGTGGTCGGTCACGTGACCGGGTCAAAAAGGGGGAATAGCGGAGAAAAGTGAGATGCGCTCTACTGGAGGGAATCAAATCACTGCAGATCGGGTAGAAAAGGAAATTAGCTGTGCATCGATTGGAAATTGTTTTAGGGTGAAGATACGGTTAAAAGATTCCTCGCAATGGTATCTTATTGAACGAAATGCAAAAAAACTGAAGAAGGAGGGAAAAAAATCATGGCAAAAATGCTGATGAGAGTTCTCAAATTCTGTTCAAACTCGATTCTGTTTCCGATACAAATCACAAACTTTTATAATTAAACTTTGTCAAAATTCTTTCAAATTTATGCTTCTAAATCCACTTAGTTTAATTTTATCTTCTAAATTAGTCTCATTTTCTAAGTTTTTATATAATTTGCTAGTCATATTTCATCATGGGAATTTTTTTAGATCTGATGGGAAAAACTTCTAGTTAATTCTCTCCTTTAAAAAATAAACAAGTCAAGCTTTATTTGTGGAAAAGGAACAGTTCTAAGTTATTACTTCACTCTAACTTTATCAATTTTTGAACAATTTTAAAGCTAAAGTAGAATTTTTCATTTATTAATTTCGAAAAACTTCTGCAAAAATCTATATTAGATAAATAAATAAAGACACCGAGTAAAATTTTTTCAAAATAATATTGAATTTACAAGCTTTTAGAACGTAAATAATCAAACATTTTCTATCATTTTAATAACTTTTAATACAAAAAAATACCTTCTATTATTTGAATTTGTGAGGAAAAAGAGTGCCTCATAATCTAAGAATATGCGACCCAAACAAGATCACCAAAATTATTTAAATCCATGATGTCGTCTATTGGTCGATTCTAAATATTGAATTCAAAAGGAAAACATCTCGTATATTCCGGAAAAGAAGGAGAAAAAAGATCAGAGATTCGTTCAAGTCCGAAAAAGAATTTATGGATAGAATTTCTCAAAATATTAAATATCTGGAAAAATAGAATTGGATCCAATATCGAGTTATATGCACCAGCTTCACTTCTACAGTTCGATGAGTACAGACAGAACATTGCAAGCAGCATCCTTCTAATTCCTTTCGGATCCTTCGGGGATTAAAGAGAATCATCCTCATGCATTTAATGTGATAAGATGAGAGGAATTCGCTCCAGATCCATTTTGTTCTCATCTATAAATTATTTATTGTAAAAATTATTTCGATTTTTATGTAAGTATATGACCACATCGTTTACTAATTATATCAATATATAAAGAGTGGAAGAAACGTAGCACATTTATCTTAAAATTAGAGAGAATATTTGAAGAGTGTTACATCAAGAAAGCTGTTTTCTTGATTGCGTCCTGCTTTTACTATATCCAATCTTATTGAAACTCATAATGACGAGCTTACTCGAACGTAGAAGTTCTTCAGAGATATAATCAGCGAAATGACAGGAAGGAAAGACAAGTCTTAATGAATGCGAAAGAGTTTGGAGGGTACCTTCCTTCCTTAAGTTTAATTAATTGCAGAGTTTGCAAAAGCATATGTGAAGAAGTTTAGACAGGAAGATTTTCATTCAAATATTCTATATTTCTGCTTAATTTTATAGCTATTATCCATACAATATATTTTTTATTAATATGTAAAATTCCTTTTAATTATGCAAGTATTCAATAGNCAAATATTTGATTTTTTTTAATAAACATATTTTCACAAAATTGTGGAAATAAAATTGTAAAAATAATAATAAAAAGCAGAAATTAACACTTTCAGAAAGAGCCGCATGTAACTCAAAAAGAGCCGCATTTGCCCATGTCTGTTACAGGCTCTCTAGTATGGACCACTCTCTCATTATAGGCTCTCTCATGGTGTGTTGTCTTGCTTGGACAATACACCATGTCATACTAGTCACATTGTTATGGATTGGATGGAGGATATTGGCATTTAAAATAACTGGTCATTCTAGAATCCTGACTGAACCCTAAAAGAAATATTTGGGATGAATTGTCAGGTATGTGTATATATAGATTCCCTTAAAAACAAAATTCAATTAGCCATTCCTTTGCAGGTCAAATGACAAAACATATTACTGAATATTTTCCAAAAACTTATGTATGACTTGTCACAAAGACTTGCAGCCATTATGAAAACCAAACATTTCAGAGCACAATAGATTTGGCAATTTTATAAAAATTGATACTGTTTAGTTTCAGATATTTCACTTCAGCCAACAAGTCGTAATATCAAAATATTTTCAATGATTTGCTGGCTGAAGTTAAAGGTTAGTGTTTTAATATTCTATATCTTCAGTTTAGAAGTGCTCAATCATTTTTGTAAAGATTTTTTTAATTATCATAAAAAATCTTTATGATAGGCTACTTGAAAAAGTCTTTTTATAATTATAGAATTTTTCTTTGAGATTCTATCATTTTTTTCATCTGCAAAGAATGTACAAAATTTTAGTATTTACTTTTTACAAGAAAATTATAAAAATAAAATATTAGCAAAATTTAAATTTAAATATGTGTGCATTTTTTTTACAGGATTGGTGGAACAGTACATCTTATGCACAATTTTATAGAACATGGAATTCAGTTGTTCATGATTGGTTGTATACATATGTTTACAGAGATACATATCTTGTATGTAATTTTTAAATTATATGTTAATTATAAAAATAAAAGAAAGCATTAAAACTTTATTTTTTATTTTTATAGATCACTAGGAATAAATTATATGCATTATTTACAGTATTTTTTGTGTCTGCTGTTGTTCATGAATATATTGTGACCAGTATATTGCATTTCTTTTATCCTATTTTGTTATTCCTTTTTGGTATATTTGGTGGTAAGTATGTATCTGTATTATTTAATTATTTTTCAAAAAAATAGCAAAGTTGTAACAATTTGTCTGTACGTTAAACGTTACCTGTTATATTAAATTAATGTCATATAGCTATTATCCATACAATATATTTTTTATTAATATGTAAAATTCCTTTTAATTATGCAAGTATTCAATAGATTTTAATCCTTCAATTTTAATTATTTTTCAAAAAAATATACAGCAAAGTTGTAACAATTTGTCTGTACGTTAAACGTTACCTGTTATATTAAATTAATGTCATATAGTTAATAGCTGCTTGATTGACATTATAATTACTAGGCAGCCTATATTGTTAATATGTGCTGGTAGTAAAATTTTGATTTTCTCAGTTCGTGAGCACTTTACGGTTAAAATTATTATAATTAATTTACTATTCTATATAAAGAGAAGTTTCGGAAGTTGGAAACTTATCTAAAAAGGCCTGAAGCAGTTAGTATTATAATTTAATACAACTAATTTAACTTTCGGCACGTGTTTGTTCGGTAATTATTAAACAATTTTTGCTCACATTTTGCGCCGTAAATCAGAAACGGGGGTCATTTTATTATTAAGACACCCCAATTCATCCGAGTTAGATGGAAACAAATTAAGATGGGTCAATACCAGAAAGACGGTTAATATTTCCCGGACGACCATTACTGTACGTGACTGGAGCAGGATTAAGTAGAGTCCTAAATGTCACATTTACCAGTAGTCAAGTAGAAACATGGCCAAACGCTTCGGTAACTCTGTCACACAACTTGCTCTCTCTTCAAACCTCCCTTCCTTTTCCAAACAAATGACTTTGAAGTAATCGTTCCCACACCTAAGAGAATGGAAACGACTGAATCCAACAACGTCTGAGCGATCCATCACTGACATGCTCTACTGCCTCTGCCTCCATTTGAACCAACCTCCGAATCATTTGCATTGTGTTACCAAAGTGCACTTTACTGAAATCAATGGTAATGTGATTAACTCGACTAAAATGGGGGGTTACAGTCACAGCTTAGGCATCCCTTAAAACCAGGGGCTCTCGTGACGATTTAAATGCTGTCGCTCTCCTTCATCTTTGGCAGAAACCTTGTCGAAATGAATGAATTCCCCATACTTTGTTTTCCTCAATGTTGTGGTTCTGTACCTCGTTTCCTTTACTTGCCTTTGTTTTAATTGTTAAAATATCGTCTCGGCACTTCATTCACTTATTTTTTTCCTCAAAATTTCAAACTTACGAAGTTAAGATTACATTAAGATTTTCTCATCAAAATCTCCTCAAATAAAAGAATTTTCAGAAGAGATTAGACAGTTAAACTTGTTAAAATTATACAGCAGATGGATTCGATTTTTATTTATAAAATAATTACAGTCGAGGATGGTTTTTCTACATCACATCAGAAACCCTTGTAAGAGAAACAGAAAAAAATTGATGGATAATTCCTTTCACTTGTCTTATGTACAGATTGTCTTTTCCGGAATTAGGAACCGGACAAGAGCTTATCTGCCCCTCTTGTCTTATTAGCCTCTGGAAACTTTTTGGCTATTATTTTTGTCAATCAACATTTTATGAGGAGAAACTCCTCTCCGATACATCAGAACCACACCCTAAAACAAAAAAAAAGATAATTTCATCTTCTACAATCTCTACGGTTTCTTTTCTTTCTGCCAATAAACTTTTGTAAAGGAAAAATGGCGAAAGAGGAAAAAACTTTGCAGGAAAAGTAAATCCCTTTATCTAAGACCAATCATTATCTAAGCGATTGGTACCAAAAGAGCAGAGACAGTGAAGCAGAAAAGAAGCTTAGATGCATGAGAAACGGTAATGTAATGAAGTACATGATTGTGCAAGAGGTGTGAAAACTTATCAGAATAGACAGTAAACAAGGAGAATGCAGCAAACAATGATTACGTGTTAAGTCGCAACGATACCTCAGCTGCGATTAATGATCTTAATCTGTGTGCTTGCCTAAGGCTTTCATCCGCTACCTTTGCAGTAATGAGATAACAGCTGGGTTTGGAATTAATGACTGGCCAGCTTAAGACCCCTTAAAAGGCTTTAATGGCGACATTTATTTTATCTCGCTCTGCCTGACCACATTCGCCTGCCATTGTACACTGTTTTAAGATGCGGATAAATGGACAATCTCATGGGATTACCGAATTTTCCCAAATATTTGTTAATTCTTATCTCTATTTACAGATTAGCCTAATGGTTAATTGAATGATCATAATGTACACCGTTGTGATATTTTTAATCGGTTAATCACCATTAACAGGTTTAAAATATACTCGGATTATTTCGTTTTGAAATTTTTTAATTATGTATTAAAATTCCTTGCTTCTTTCTGAGAATTTTGTATCGATTTCTAGAGCTCAATTTGGTGCGCCTCTACCTGCTTATCCCGATATTCCAGCTCGGTTGCCAACGCGATTTTAGAAGCCCAACTTCTTGATATAGCCGAGTATTACCGAGCTACCAACATATAAATAATGCCCAACAGAGGCTGATGATAAATGGAAAACAGATTTTACACCTCCAACCGATAACTGACTTTTCTGTCTTCTTCCTCCGGAGGTTGTCATGGCGACGAGAACCATCTGCCAGGACAAAATAACGTTTCTCTCTAAAAGTCGCTCAGGAAATAAGCAGCCTTCGACACAACCGGAATCTTAGGTACAGTACATACAAATATGAATCAGCCCGGTTAAGCAACAACATTGATAGAAATTTTCCATTTACAGTTAGAAATGCTCCAGTTCATAACTTGCCTATAGCGCTAGATTTTTAGCTGAAATTAGAATAAATTTAATTAATTACATACCGAACTTTATTAAACAATAATAATTTAAAATATGTATTCATCATAAATTTATCCCCAAGTAATATTTCTGCATCAATCTTTCAAAAAAACGAGAGCATAGATAAAAAGAAATTAGGAGGAAAATGATGGAATAAGTGTAGATCGTTCGAAAAACTACAAATTTCCGGGCAAACAAGCACGCTGAATAGAAAAGAGGGTCTCACGTAGAATGTCACACGTGGAGTACCAGCTGAAAGATGTATCCCTATAGCCACCAGAAGGGCCAGTTTTCTCGAAGTGGAATGACCCATTTAGCTGACACTAAACTCATCTTATTTCACGCTAGTACATCCGTCTTGACTCACTCCCAGCTGATAGTCCAAAAATACTATTTCCCTTCTTTTTCTTACTCCCACTTCAACATCAGTCTCAACGTAAAGGAAAGATAATTGGAAAGACTTGGATACTCCGGAGATTTGGCATGATTCTACACCAATTAACTGCTCCAAATGACCTTGTAGTAGTTTGAAGTATGGACACTGTTGACGAGAACAGCCATAATGAATAATAGCTCCTTCATTACGGGCAGGTGCAGATTTTTTTTCTCATATTTTCCCTTTGAAAAACCGGGGATGTTATTGTTAGTTTTATCTGATAATTTAACCGGATGTACGTCGAATTTACATGAGATTAACCAGATTTTTTTCAGGCTACTACCACTAAAAAAACTAAAATAAAATAAAAATAAACCCATCCTTGTGAGTAACACGATCGATAATTGTAATAATAATTGTATTTATTAAGTTATAAATTTGATTATTTCACATTCATGATTTAGATTTAAAAGGTTTTGTTATTATAATCTTATGGATTAAAATGCGGATTAATTAAACGCACGAGACATCCGATGTTAGTTTTATTACCTAACTTATACCTTAATACCTATTTTCCCATTCGGTTTCAAAAACAGTAAAAGTATAAGGTCTGGAAGAAAAAGTTTCCGTTCCATTGACAGTTTATAAGTGAGGATTAGCGAAGTTCTGATAGAAGTCAGTGAATTCCATCAAAGGAAATAGATGTCTTAATAATCCAGGAAATACAGTAACAGGAAAGGAAGTGACATCATTCCCAAGCCAGTTTGCCATTGGTTGGCTCTTTTTTCCTTCTTCTAGAAGAAGAAATATCGACCTGATGCATTCAACCTCGTAAACTCTTAAAGAATACTTTTATTTTTGTTACATAAATTTATTTGGCAGGAAACTCTGTCGAGATGACTTAATTAGAATATTTAAGAGTCATATTTAAAGCGTATTAATATTCTAAAAGTGAGAAATTCGCCAGAGCGTAAAGTTAGATGTGAAACCAAAACGAACCGACAACAAGAGAGGAGAAACGTCTACAATGTGCATCCTTGTGTACTTGAAACGTGCAGACAAACACACAAACACAAAGATAGCAGAATAGGTAGCATTCCATTCAGTGGAGCGAGAAAAGGGCTTTTCCCACTAGAAGTGTGACAGAGACTAAAGTGACACTAGATTCTTTGTCAGTAAATATGTCTGTGGTTAAGTCAACGGAAAAAGAAGGATGCTTCTCCCTCCTCATGCTGATTGGTTTATTTGAGTAGTCTTTCTTAATTACCTTCGTCTAAATAATTCGATTAACTCTAAATATACCGGTGAAAAATCATTTTAAATAATTGCTTAAAATTTGCCACGAGATAATTTTATTTGCGTATTTTAATATTAAAATTTTCCAAAATAAATCAGCCAAAGAATCAATGTTTTATCATTTTTCTTCTATTATTTATACGATTATATATAAACTTTATTCTTAAGTCACGAAAGAAAATTCGATCAGAAAATATCATAAAATAAATTTAACATACAAAAAATGATAATAAGTTTCCATAAATATTTATAACTTGTACTAAAAATCCCATAAAAAAATATTTATTGAAGCTACTTAAAAATGAGGAGGGAATGTAAGAATTCGTTAAAAAAAATTCTCATCGCCTCGGATAAATAAATGAAAAAAAAATTAATTCTTCAGATTCGCTCAGATAGAGAGATAAGTAGTAATAACTTTCATTTATTACATACCTTCTGAATGTTTGCTATCTTTTGTCGCTGGAAAAGAAAACTCTGATAATACAAACAAGCAATATTGGTTTTCTAATTTCAATATCTTACATCATCTTTTCTCGACGATACTCCAGATGGATTTGTATCCTCCAAAAAAAAGCAATTTTTATAAAGTTACACAGTTAATAACAAATAACTAATCAGTTGTGGAAGAGATTCGAAAGTCTGGCAGAGTAGATGTCAAAGTAACCCAGATACTGTCAGAGAAGCGAATGCCTCATATATTATGTATGTTGGAAGTTAGTTAGTTACCTGGGCGTTGCAGATAAACTATTTATTCCCTCGGTAAAGTTTGAATCCTCCATGGTACACCTGTCACTGTCCATGCTTTTGCTGAATATTGAGAATTGAATGATGTAACAGGTTGCCTTTTCTCTCTTGAAAGATATTACAGGACTTATTTTAAGTGAAAAATCTATGAAAATTCTCTTTAAAATACATAAACTTAGCTTAATAAAACTTCGAAAATCGACTCGATCTTCAGAATAAAAAAAAAGTGATTTCTCGATCATAAATAATTTAGATCAAAGACATCTTCAATTTGAAATGATCATAGATCGCTTCTGTATTAAGAATCGAAACAGGTAAATGTTTTTCTTTCTTTAAATATTCAAAGTTTTAAGCCCTTCGAAGGGTCTATAAAGAATTTAGATACCTCGCAAGCATGTAAGATGGGAAACGTAAATCTCCCAGCTCATTTATCTTTAATGCGAGAATAAAAATATTTTCAGTTCAAGAAAAATCCTTCAATAAAACTGTCGACAATATGATTTGTATGGCACGTGGTTAGTTTTAGGTAGGGTCACATCCATTGATGTGACATATGGCATGTAATATTCCCTAAAATGTTGGCATGTCTGACATAGTTGGATACATCGCAAACACTCGACCCGATTTTCGTATCCGCTGGAGAAATGTAGCAGAAACAATATATCAATACCAGGAATGGATATCATTTTTAAAGTAAATAATTGAAAGCAGATGTTGTAATTATGAATGCTTCTTTCACTCGCTTCACTTTTGATGGGCCGAAGGAATTCGAAAAAAAAAAAAATAGCAACAACCGCTTCTAAAAAAACTCCATGAAAATTGTTTTCTCTTTAAATTCTGCATTTAACTTCTGTAACATTCTGCTGAGCTCTTCTAGATATTAATACCTCCCATTAATGGATATCCAGTTATTAATGTTGCTCCGAATATTAATATTCTCCTAGCCTTTTTCTGAATAGTAATTTCGATGTAGCCTTTTCTATACATTAATACATTCATAGATTCTTCCCCTCTATTAATATTCTCATAATCTTTTTATAAATATTAATGTTCTTTCAAGTTTTTTTACAATATTAATAATATTTTCTAGCTTTTAAAGATTTGCATATATTCTTTATTATTTAGAATATTGTTATCATTTATTATATAGGAAAAATAAACAGTCTTTTATGAGTTATAGCTGTATTTAGATATTCTGACAAATTTATCAAACCATTCTAGATTTTTTCTGGAAATTAATTTGTAA
The DNA here is from genome assembly GCF_000671375.1 of Centruroides sculpturatus. Lineage (NCBI taxonomy): Eukaryota > Metazoa > Arthropoda > Arachnida > Scorpiones > Buthidae > Centruroides > Centruroides sculpturatus. The sequence goes on along the minus strand of NW_019384926.1, from coordinate 253,382 downwards.
ATTTCGTGCATTTTTTAAGTATTAAATATATTTTACGTTAAATTATTACTGTTTTTATTTAATATAACTCTAATTTTTTTTCAATTTTACGAGTTATTATACTGTTTTTTGAGGATTAGCATCCTATAAACTTCATGAGTAAATGTTTACACGTCTTCACATGAAATATATATTATTTTATATATTTCTAGTATAATTTTCCCACTGAATCTTTATTTTTATACATTTTATTTAGATTTTAACGGTTCAATTTTTGCTAAACATTATTCTTACGAATTAGAATTAAAAAGTAAAGTTTTCCAGAATTATTTCTCATCCAAATATTTATTATTACGCTAAAAATTAAATATAATTGGCTAATTTCGTCAATAGAAAATTAAAAAAAATATGACGATTTTTTTCCTCCTTTCTTTTCTTTAATTCATGCGCATTTATCTTCTTTCCTCCTCATCAAGAGTCGTAGAGAAATATAAATTTTGTAATTTGTTATAATACATGGTTGGATGTAATTTGTATGGATGTGCGTTAATTTACATCGGAAGGAGAAAGCAGCATAAAAAGTCTTATTTTTGTTAGCGAAAGAAATAAAGCATGAATATAGATGCAGCCTACAATACATATCATTATACGAATAATAAATGCTGTCATAATAATAAATAAGAGCAGATGTGAATAATCCAATTGCATTTTTAGTCAAGTAGGTGTTTTTTTCTGGAGCAAAAGAATCAATTCACAGTCAATGCATGCGTTTGTAGGGGAAAAAAATGACTGGAGAGATAAGGTAGCTCTAACTACCGTCGCCCTTAAGGCTTTAGTTGTAGAACACGAGACGAATATAACCATACAGAACTTAACGAACTTACCGGCGAGAGAAAACTTGTTACTTCAACTCACTCTGCTCTCAATGAAACGAATCACATTAGTGGTAATGTAGGCTTTTGGGATAACATTATTTCGAACAGTATCCCCGATATAGCATCTCTGTTTTTGGATTCAGATTAAATGCTATTTATCAGTCTCTTAATTAAAAGTAATGGAAGGCGTTAGATAGGATTTAGAAAGTTAGTTATGCAGCGTGCGTCTTTCCAACTGATCACAGTTACTTGAAGAAGGTATTAGCTGTCAAGATAGGTGGACACAACAGAGATTGGTAGCATGCACGTGACTTGGGAGCGAAACTAGTCGAGGGTGGGGAACTACCTCGTCTGACTCTTCTCTTCTGTAAACTTTGAAAGTTCCGGAACTGGGCAATCGATAAGATCCTGACTCATGGGAAGCTCTCGGGTTTCTTTGCTCGTTTTTTTTTCCTTTTCCTCTCTAGAAGACTTGAATTGAGATTCTAGAAAGATATCTCCAAGCGCTTAAATGCTATCACACACTAATTCGAAGTCCAAACATCATTTTAACCATTTAAAGATCCCAATTTATATCCATTATTTGCCCATTTTTTCGCAATTGGCTTTATATAACGCAAACTATATTACTTTTATACCATTCGGGACTATAAACTACGGCGTCGGGTTTTATACGGAAAAAATTAAGTTAGTTATAGAAAAGATAAATTTCCTCACCCAAAACCGAGCAATTCATCCAAGATTTGATCTTCGTCCAAATCACTATCCCACATAATCTCAGCCATTCCCGTCTCAGAACTGTATAAAAGATACTTTCAAACTTTGTGTCTCCTGTCTTCACGTGGGGCGGAGCATCCCTTCTTCACTCCTCCCAATGTCTGTGCCCAGCTGGTGCTGTTGCCAACAACTAGGTCTGTGTTTATCCCGCCACATATCCAGCTGGGTCGCGGGCTGTCAACTGCTGTACAAGTTTCTAGAACAGCGCCTTGCCCGATCTACAGGCAAATCTATTGGTTCTACCATTATTCTTCACTGAGACGAAGCAGATTTTCAAAATTTTAACACTGAAAAAGTCTCGAAGATAAATAAATATATCTTTCTTAGGTATAAAGGAAGCATTACACAAACGGAGCATCATCCGAATAATCCCGGTTTTGCGGCTAACAATAAATCAGATTATCGCCGGATAGATCCAGATATGGGATGCCGAATCGTTTTTTCCCCGGCGGCAGTTTATTTTCGGTTGACCACAAAAGAGAAAAATGGCCCTTTTATGCAATTAAGAAAAGTAGTAACATAAACCATGCACGAATATTTATCACCTTTGACCTCGACTCATCTGCACTTCCACTTACGATTGGAGTTAGTAAATCCATTTGTCTGACATTAATGATGATTCAAACTCAATTGAAAGCGACTGACTGAATAAGGAATTAGATAAAGGAGATTTAAACGTTCGTATTTAATGAATTAATTTACTACAAGTTGATGTTACTTATCTTAAAATTAGTATTCACAGCGCATTTGGTAATAATTCTGTTAAATTCTCGAAGTTGTTGACGTTGCTAAGGTTTATGTTGCCTATTTCGGGGTTCCTATTGGTTAATGGTCTAAATAAATGCCACCAGCTTAATCGAAATAGCATAATTCGCAGTTTAAAAGCGAAACGTAATTTGCTAAAGATGCTTTTATTGAAGTAAGTTACTTCACTTCTCACTTGAAATTTTGTGAGAAGATTCTATATAGGGCCTGATTTATGGTTATTATTCTATTGTATAATCCTAAATTTGAAGCTTGACAATATACGGACAGACGAGTCGCTAGCATAATCGCTTTTCTGTCGACACGTAAACTAATATCTCCTTTTTTCTTCGGGATTATATAAAGCTAAAAATATCCTTGAACAAAAAACAATTTCAACAGAGACATACATTTTCATGTAATAAAAAAATATCTTCTATAGGAAAAAAAAGACAAAATTTGTCGTTGAAAATACGATAAATGCATATGAATATGGTAAATACTTAAGTCGAACCTAATCCTGAAAGCCATAAAAATGGATGGAAACGTATTATTCACAAATCTATCGCCGTGCTTCATTGAATTGTCGGGGGACGGAGGGAATCCAAAAGCCAAATTTTCGTTAAGCTGTCCATTAGAAGGTCTATCTCCAGTAAAGTATTAACTTTATATAAGGCATCTAACCATAAAAATATGCAGTGGACCTTCGGCACCTGGTCGAGGGAAGAGGAGGAGGCTACATAAAAATTATAGATGGTCCGTGTTATGTGGAAACGCTCCCAGGCGATCGCTTTATGTGTAGGAGATGTTGGCAAGAATATGGATCTCTTATGAGGCTAATGGAGGAGGGAGCCGGATGATTACGTAAGGGACCACTAAAGTATTACTGCCGAGCGGGAAAATTTTACTTTCTTGTTGCGGTTGCAGACGCTATGATACTAGAATTTGATATTTTCTGACTATTCCAGCCACGTCTGGTTTCGATTTATCTTAGAAAACTAGTTGGATATTACCACTATTACTGACGAAAGCGTTTGAAAAACGATATATTTTAATTCGGAAGGGTCGGAAATAAACAAAAACACATCACATTACGGGCGGTGATAAATGATGTCATTTATATATTGACTTTACCGGTTCAATAAGGAACTTCAGCACTCGGTCCTGGCTCTGATGAGACAATCTGTCAACAAAATCGTCCTCAAAAAATAATAGAAAAGGGGGAGGGAAGCGGTCATCACTTGGAGAGCGAAGGCAGGTGGAGTCCAAAAAGGGAAACACGGACAAGGACGAAAATAGATAAGAAGCCGGCCGAAGATTACAAACCAAATTTCTGCTGGGAATATAATAATGAGATTATCGAAATCCCAATTCCGCCATTCCGGAATTGAATATTTTCTCAAAAAAGAAAAAAAATACTTTATTCTGTTTAAATTTTATTGATTCGCTAAATAATCTTTCCCATTTTATTTAGTTTTCCTCTCAAGCTGTTACTGATTGCTTGAGAAAACATTTCAGGTATTTATCTTCTGGGAATCGATTAAAATTTAAATGTAGAATTAGGGTCGATTAGAATGTTTATCCAAGTGACGTCTCCGACTTTCTGGTTTTTCTTTCGCTTGCCTTTATCCCCCTGTTCTTACGCAAATTATCCGATTTTATCGCAGCACTCGTCTCAGTTTGAATTAATTTTGCCGATAACGTCTTTGCTTTGTCAGTTTGTTTGTCTGTCCTGTGATTTTTGTAAAGTTCCTGGACCTCTGAAGTCGCTGGTTTTAAAAATATACTATCGGTAGGCATTGTTTCTATACAGTTATTTGTTTAATTCAATCTCTAAAAATTGAAAAATTGATTTTGTTATTGGTTTTCGCACCAAGAAACTTTATTTCTTCCATCGACGTTATCAGTAATATCAAAGTTTTATAACCGAAACAATTTATCACTATAACTCGCTTTCCTGTTTACTTTCAAAATAACTAAGAAGGAAATAAAGAAATGTTTCGTATTATATATCAAGAATTTGGAGTGAAATCTAAGAGAAGGAATTCCCCACTCAAACGACATTATTGACCATAACAATAGCCAATAAGCCATCGAAAAATGATACTTTTTCCCTGTGCAATACTTTGCTTTCAACTAGATTTTTCTTACTTTAAACCCTACAAATCTTATAGTTGGTCAAACAAGAGACTGTTGCTCGGGCCGTTGACAGACAATGTCTTGGAGTAAGTAGAGTTAAGGATATAGAATATCTAGTTGTCAATCAAAATAAAGCTGCCAAATACCATATTCTTGGACCCTTTACTGCAACTTCATCTTCAAAAATCTCACGTCTTTGGATAGGTGGATTTGGGAGGAAAATAAGATACAGCAATCCCAGCCCTGCGCATCTTGGAAGGGCTTAATCGAATGACAAATCTGTCACATGGCAGATCTCAGAGAGAAAATGTCAAGGGATCTTCGAGAAGGAGGAAAAAAGTCATATCATGTTATTAATGTTATACTGATTTTTGGTACTTGAATGAATCTCATAATTACAGAAAAACCTCAAGAGCAGATTTTTCGAGTCGATAATCTACTAAATAAAAATTTAGAAAAAATCTTAATTTTGAAAACAAAAATCTTTGCTGTAACCTTTATTAAAAACCTGTCGAAAACTGGGAAAAATTAGCATGATCGATTTTGAGTTATGATACGTTGTAAAAAAAAGAAACAACATACCTCTTCCGAGAGAAAAAGAAAAGGGAATTTTTGAAGCTTGGATAACTGCAAAGATGGAAGAGAAAGAGAAAAAAAGAAAAAGTCTCAGGTGAGATATTAGACTGTAGCAGGGAATTTGCATAATCCCGTCATATGTAAGCAGAACCAACAATTATATTCGAAAAGTGAAGAACAATATTTTGCAGAAGGCAAGCATTCGTCAGGCTTGCACAAGACTCCAGAGAGGAATCTTAATTTGATTAACAGTAAAGGTCCCAAAGGTTGCATTTCAGAACAAAGATGCCCGAGGTGGCTTGGATGTAATGCACCGGGACCTCTTGTTAGGTTCTTTTGGCAAAGATCTTCTAAGAGGAAATGTGTCCGAATGGTTTAAGGCTGTATGTAATGGGGACTTTTCTGCACCTTCCAAATAAATAGGAGAACCACAACATTCACTTTTTCCATCAAAGAACAGGAAAAGGAGTCGATGGAAAGGAATGGACGGAAGAGAAAGTTCCTACTTACTTTTTTTATTTTCTTTTTACATTGCCTCGGGGGAGCTTTCGCTAGTTGAAAAAAGATGTCAATTTTAGCCAACAAGATACGATTCACTACACCATCTTCCCATTTAATTGATGTAAATTCTAACGCATTCTAACACCAAAACGCCGAATGGTGCAGCCATTTTCAAACAATTAAAGCATTTATTCAAAATATTTTCAATACGTTTTAACTTTAAAATCGAGTAAGAAGTAAGCAAAACAACAATAAAATTTGGATGGAAACGAATCGATAAATTATATTAAAATGTCTAAAAGAGATATAATCCCAGATTAACTTAATCCAGTTGTCTAAAAGGAAGTTTTTGTGGCTTAATGATGGCTGGAAAAGCGTTAAAGATTATTATAAATGATAAAAATAAGCTGGGAATAAAGACAAGTAAAGCAGATGACTTAATTTTCCTTTACAAAGCGACTCTTTTGCTTAATACTCATGTAAAAGTGGAAGTGGGTGTGTCACGGCGTTGTTTTTCCTCTTGTAGGATATATGATAAATGAACTGTCTAGCCAGCCCTATACTCACACGCTAGTTAAGAATGTTTACATTGGCTGCTCATCCATGCATAGTAATGGTATAAAATTAGGTTTCTGCTTCAACGAATAATTCGGAGACAGAAAATCGATTTTTCGCGAATTCCGATCGTGTTAATCAAATTAAAGATTAGTTTATACCTAATCTCCGATTTCTCATTATTATTATCATCCAATTCCGATGAATATAGCTTCGATGTTAAGAGTAAACCTGAAAGGTGTACCTGACAGCCTGATGAATTAAACATGGCTCCGGATAATTGTGATAAGGTAGGATTTTTTCGCTAGTATAACATAAAAAATAGTTTTTAATTCAAGAAAACCTGTTTAAAATTATAATTTTTATGTAAAATAAATTCTTATTTTTTTTTCTCAGGATTCACTATAACTATAAGTATATTCATTTAGAGAATTAAATAGGATTAAAAACTGGATACATCTTACAAATTGCATGAATATTTTTCAAAGAGTTCCGCCAAATTAAACGCGAAATGAAGCCAAAAACAAAGTCCTTACACAAGATATTCTTGGATACAAAAATTTCCTTTATTTTCTTTCTCATTATATTGAAAATGCGCGAATTCTTTCTGGAATTTTTCGATAGATTATTTTTCAGATGAAACATTTCATTGTTTCTCGACCAAGAATTCTGTTTTTTCTTCCTTTTCTTTTTAATTCTTGAAACAGTTCTTAATTAATTTTTTTTAAAAATCTAATAATAATTCTGTAAACATACACCAGCAATTTTTGAAATCGGATTATATTAATTAAGAATTTTTTTAATTAATAAGGCTTTATTTCTTCTCGTACACACTTGATATATTTTAAAAAAGCTGAAGGATCCGTTGTAAAATTTGTATAGAAAATAAAAAAACAAAACGTTTGTTGTGAGGCATCATTACCTCCGCCATTTTAAATACAAGTGTATCATTACTATAGACAAATATCACAGCTCCCTCGAGATGTCGTCCTCTTGTGATTTACGCCTAAGCAGGACTTGACAAACAACTTGTGATAGCTGGTCCTCTCCAGGGACACGAGAATCGGGGGAGGGAACTTAGCTACAAACAACTTGTGTGATTTCACCACAATTAATTCAATTAGAGTGGCACCAGGGTAAATTAGAGAGCATGACTATACTGAACGTTACTGCTGATGACACCAAACCCCCATCAGGGTAGTGATACCACTAAAACGGCAAGACACGCGTCTATTAATTTACTCCCCCGCTTCTCCTAATCATTAGGATGGCTTCTGACTCATCTCTGATGAACCTTGACCTTTCTCACTGCATTCTTCCACTAAACTCTGTTCCTTTGAACTTTGGCTTGTCGATTGTTCACTAAGTTTATATGAGGTAACAAAACATCACTCTACTTCGGGAAATGACACAACTCTTCACCTAAACTCGCTAATTACACGTTTTTTTGGATGGGATGCAGTAAGGTTTGATGGAATTTGTTTAATATGTAAGAACAAAAATAGGAGATAATTTTCTAATCTAGTGATTGATTACTCTTCCTTGTTAATAAGAAGAGTTAACAGTTTAAGAGAGAAGACAGAATTCAGGAATGATCATTGAAAAAATTGATAATTTTCATTATATTCATTGTCACGCTTCTTTCGATTGATAAATTAAATAAAATATTTTAAAAAATTCGAGTACTCTTATAATATTTCGTACGTCAAACTGAATAATGGCAACAAATTAAAAAAAAATTTGCAAACAATGAGATTTAAAAAATCGGGATAGGAAGAAGTGCTTTTTTGCCTCGGTGACGAACTACAATCTCACATTTCTTCCAATCAGGCTGACATTTAATGCTATTACAACACAAGGTTTGCTATAATAAGAAGTAACGTGATTGTTCCATGGAATATCCCAAATGACAGACCGCCTTACTAACAAACGTCTTCTAAACCCAATTACTGTATGACAAAGCACTAACAACACACTGTCGTCCTCTTTCAGCGATTTGGCTAATGGCCCATGATAGAACATACTCTCTCCTGAGAGGAATATAATAGTATCACTAGCTTGTATTATAATGTTGAATTTATTTCGATTCAGCTCGAGATAACATCTCTGTGACAAGAAGGAATTTTTGAAATCAAGAGCGGGAAAAATCGATAAGAGACGTGGTCATTACTGACCAGCGCTTCGCTGATAATTTTCTCTCCTAGGACCCTATATAAATTTTCATCAGTAGCAAAGTTATAAGACAATAATTCATCCTTACATTCCGGGTATAATTATAAAACTCAATTAAGTATCGAAATGTAGATACCTACAAACAATTTTCTCCACATTTTTAGAAGCAAAAAAGTGCCCCGCGCCTTCAGTAAATGAAGAGGAAAGCATCTCCTCTCCATCAGTAAAATTTGTAAGGTGAACTGTTAGAGTTTAATCATTTAATCTTCTCGCCATCAAAAGCTTATCTCATTTGAATATTAAATTCTGAATTTGATTTTTCTTCAACAGTTAAAGCTTCTTTCTGTATCCAAATCATTAAAATAGCAAATTTAGAATAAGAATAAAAAGTTTCGCGACGGAGAAGCTTTAATCCTTAAAGATTTAGTCCTGGAAGGAAAGTAGAATTAAAGATTTTTTTTCCTCTGCCTTGATAATGGGAGATCCAGACAATGCAGGTCATTATTATTTAGAATAATGTTTTAATGTGCTTCATAATAATACTCCTTCCTTAAAGATTTTCGATTGGACGCTCTGCAAACAATTCTCTGCTTCTTTTTAGTGCATTTATTATCCCAAATTAAATAATTCCAAAAAAGTAGTAAAAAGTAAAGAAAAAATAAATTTTAACTTGCCAAAAATTATAAATGGTTATAAAATTTACATAATTATTCTCTGAAGGGGATAATGAATCAAGAAAAAATAATTTATGTATGCCTTACATTTATTGCTTTCAACAACTGATGTGAATAATAGAATGGCGGAATTATATTCATTTATAGAAATCTATCAGTAATTCAATTACTTGAAATTTTAAAGATGTTATACGTCGATAATCACGCCTTCAGTGTAGAATTATATTCAAACGTAATATGTCAAATTACGTTTGATTTTAATGACATCGCATGGTAATATCTGTAATGATATTAGCCAATTCTGAATTTATAACTGAAACACTATGATTAATTTAATCGTACATTTTTGTCTGATTAATTACTAATTCAGATACGACTAAATTAAATATAAGTTATCGCGATTACTACATTAATTAAACAAGGTATAAAAAGTTGTTAAAGATTATTAATTAACATCAACTAACGATATCAATTTACATATTTTGATCAATTGAGAAGTGGAAAAAGTCAGTTTATAGCCATAAAAAGTCGGTAAAATATGTTTCCTAATAAGGCATGTAAACATTAAAATGAATCATCATTACAGTTATCAAGGCAAAGTAGGAGAAAGATAAAAAAATAATAATTTTTTAAGGTCTCGTCTTAATTTTCCATTAACATCGGGAGTCGTAGAAAAATTTACATTTATTAAAAGCTACAACAATAAGGCTTTTAATTGCGAAGTAAAAAAATAAATGGAGAAGAAAAAAAGATCATTTAGAAGAAAGTGGAGAGGAGCTGCACATCAGTCTTTCGACCAAGAAGTAAAAGCAAACTGGGTATTTGCCGGGTTATAAGACGGATGGCTAAAATGATTAAGGAAGATAGAAAGAGGGTCCAATAGCTAGGGTCTGGACATGTCCGCACATTTTACCCATCTAACTCTTGGTCAAGATACAAAGTCATTGATCATTCCAGTCTAGTCAGCAAGAAAAGAAGAAAATTGTGGTTTGTTTGCCCTCTGCCTGTAAGGAATTCTTTCACTGTGCAGAAGTGGAGTAACAGATGTGCTGAATGGATGATACGTATCAATAGCTTGGTATGAGAATGTGGTTCAGGGACAGTTTGGACGAAGAACAATGCCACATGCTATTATCCTTTATCCCTTTAGCCATATGGCTGAATAAGGAATATTTTTATGGCTAATTCGTAAAATACTTGTTTGCCCACATTTATCACAGCTAACATTCTTTTCCTAGAAAGGATTAACGATCTTTTATAATAGGAAATGTTATCAAAATTATCCTTTTTTTTAATATCGGTTGGATAATGGTTTCTTAGAAGAAAGCCATTTTATGATTTACATGAAAAAATACCTCCAGCTATCAAATAAAAAGACATAAATACGATTACGTCTTTGATAAAATTCGAAAAAATATACACGATATTAGGTCGTGATTTATTTTGGCAGGCTGTAAGAAAATTCTCCATTTTATTACGATTTCTGCATTAAAATTTAATATTTTTTAACATGTATATGTTGCTATATTCTTTCTTTCAGGAAACAATTTATTTATGTTCCTTGAAGCAAAAATAGCAACAAATGCATTATTTATCCGGTAACTACTATAAAAAACGCAGACTATTATATTAATTATAGCAATAAATATAGATGGAATTTGCATAATGCCAATCGTGCATCGTTTCATAATATGCAAAACTATACGAAAGCAATTTATATAAAATGTCGATTATTCTAGAGATGAGCAGAAAAATGAATAGCACACAACTAGAACACGCTGCACAAGCTGCTTTGATCTTCAACGTACTAAATCAGTCTGTTTATAAGCAGCAGTCAGTTCATTGCGTGCTTCCAACTCCCCATGATTTCCAAACTACCCGTATGTTTGAAATATTGATGACAATGATGAATATTTCATTCTTAATTGTTAGCCACGCCACGATGTAAGTTGCCATGCAATCACCTTACACCCACTATTTTCGCAAAACTAATTGTAACGTCTCCAAAGACTCTCTCTGTTTATATACAAATTATCTATTAATAAATTTCGATTGTTGAAAAATCTTTTCTCGTCGAAGGAAGGAAGATAAGAAAGAAAACAATTTTTAATCGAGGAACATAAATTGTATAAAAAGTACAAGTAATAATAAAAGCAAACAGGAATGAGATTGAGTAAACACTAAGAAAATCCTTTCAACGTCTTCCATCACAAACAGGTGATAAGTAATTTTGTGAAAAACCATAGAAACCCTGTCATCGATCTTCGGTGTTGACACACTTTCACCTGAGAGGTAAGCAAAACTATTACTGTGTAGTGGTTCAGGTAGACGGCAGATGGCGCCACAGTAAGAGGTATTACCCTAATGCGAAGGGAATCACGAAATATACTTTGCTTATCTACAGCGAATGATGGAGTGCTCGGTATTTTGATAACAATCGGACTCTATTTTCAACAGTGATGGATTATTAGTTGATAAGTAATGTGTTCTGGATGTATTGAGATGCCTAATCTAGCTGGACATCACGTAATGATATACTTCACCGCTTTCCTCGTAGCTTACTGCTATCCATTTAATCGCTGTACCAAATTCGGTACTCGAAATCGAACTATGTGGCAGCGCACGAAAATTCTGCTATCAACTCGAAGATAAACGCCAGATAATGAGCAATTATCTAGCAAAAGCAGAGCGTACACAATTGTCCACCATTATCTAAGCCGTTATATTTACAGGGTAGGTAGAAGATAGAATTATTAGGAGTATTGTAGTTAACTGGACGGAGAATGTCCATAAAGTGGAGATGAGGAAATTAAGCATTGACTAATTTCGGTATACTAGGGGATAAATCTAATAAGAGTGGTAATTATAGACATACTTATATCAAATTTTCCGGTTTATAGATTTTGTCAGGCATTTAAAGCGTGAAATAATATATATATTTGTTGTAGATGGAAGACATTCTTCAGAATATAAGCACGAACGGTATCCATATGATGCAGATTAATGTAGTATTCAAAGTTAATTACACAGTTAGTTATGTTGTGCAACTCTTTAATATGATTTCGAAATTAATAATATGTTTGACAACGTTTAGAATAAATTAAATATGGACGCTTGGCTATTCAACTTCGTAATTATAATCGATAAAACATTCTTTATAATGTTTACTAATTTCACTAAAGCTAAATATTTGTTTTTATGATAAAAATTATTTGAATGTATATATTTTTTCTGTTATTCGTTGGCAATGTAAGCAGGAAATGTTAAATCTGTGGCTATTACCGAGTTAAAAATAGCTTTGTATGCCTGGAGAGATGCTTCTCCTACAAGCATAAAAGCCATAAAGGGAAGCTACATTTACAGGCATCGATGAGCGAAGCAGGTGTGATTTTCTCATGAAAGGTGATGGTGGTATCTCCATCAATCATGACATTAAAGCATCTATTGGACAAATGGCCGTTATTCCCTATAACGCTTTGTTCTGATGAACCTTATTAATTAAAACGATACAGTCTAGTTCTCGACTGGAGTTCACATTTTACAAATTGTGATTTATAATTTAAGTAGGTAACATTTCGTTTGCGGCATTAATAAAAATAATCGTGTGCCGTCTGTACCTGCATTATTTAATAAAGTCAAATTAAATAGTCGATATTCGATTTAGCAGCTTTCAACTTTACTAAAGCTAAGCTAAACGAAATAAATCCAGATTAATTTTAAATATTAAAACTATTCTAGAAACTATTCAAACATTTGTGAAAGGACATACACCCAATTTCATTTTAAGAGGAATTTCTGACCTCATAATTTATGTATACAAGCATTGTTTACTCAATAAGCAATGATCCAAAAGCACGGAGTTAACATTCTCTGCAAAAACGGTTTGTTGCACATATTAACGTATGCTTCCAAGTTTATATATAATCTTATCGTTTATCTTGTTTACGATCACGTGAAGCAAAATTATTGGAGTGAAATTTGTTAGAACGCATCCATAAAAATTTTTATGATTAAATTCTTTCACGTCATTTAATAGTCTTTTGCCATTATGTTCGCTTCATACAATAATGGCCCTCTTAATTATAATGCTCTTGTTTTCTATCAAGTTTTCTGTTAGATTATAAATCAGAAAATGTTCACTAAGTAAATTAAAGTATATTAGGCATACAGTCATTGTTTACAATTAATTAAAACTACAATTCGATGAGATTTTAATATGATGCGATAATAAAAGTCTATTGACAAATGGATGAGTTTTCGGTTTAAATTATTAGAGGGAAAACGGATTTTAAATCTGTTTTCCTCGTCCTCAATTTTCTCTGTATAATTTAAATCAAAATAAATTATTACTGCTATTACTATTGTAGATAGAAATATAAAAGAGCTGAATGTCTCCATGACAGCTTAGTTGTTGTATAAACACGTTTCGCATCTAACACCTGGATGAAATCAGGAAAAAAAAAGAATTCCTAGGTTCAGCCATGTCTATCCATGCATGTCAATGCAATGTCTGTTGATGCTACTTGAGTAATTTCAACACGCCGCTATTTCAATAGCTTCGAAATGGAATCTCCAGTTCCAACCCCTCTTTCACTCGACTTATCCAGCCGTCTTTTATTGAAGAACTTTAAAGCGAATGGCTTGGAAAAATGGACCAAATCGACGTTAACCATGCGAAAAACGCCTCCCACGACATTCATAAAAATTGAATTTCTTGCATATAATGTTACGCTTACTAAATCGTTTCGACATCACTTTCAGATTCGGATTAAGCAATAACAATTACTGGGTTTTCACTCTCTTGTTCTTATTCCAATTTTTTACGCCTTTGAATTATTTTACTCTATTCTTATTACATAACAGTTTCTGCTTCATGTAAATTAAGAAAGTAAACTAGACTATAATTACTTTTTATAATTACCACTCAGTTTACGGCTGTATAAATTCTTATTTTCATTATAATAAGAGTAAACATTGAATTTACATTAAAAATCGGATAATAAACCCGATTTGTTAAGCTAAAATTGTTCTTTATCCAAAGACAACGAATCAATTCTTTATATGGATTATTTCCAAATTATAAAGCTAATTTTAAAAGAACAAATCTAAAAAAAAGCTTTAAAAGACTTTAGAGGATGAAAGGAAGTTTGTCTGGAGTACACTGATTACAACGTTTATCCCTGTAAGAGGATACTGAAATTCATGATTCAATGAGATTTTCACGTCAATAATGGGGTAGGGTTACATTAAATTCCTATTAATTATCTCCTGTCTAGAATGTGAGAAGGAAAATAAAATTAGACAAATTTTAACAAATTACACTGTCTATTGCTAATCATATATTATAGTTTTGTAGCTGTACAAATGCTATTGTGACATGAAAATATCGCATCTCGCTCGACATTCGACAGAAGAATGCGATTTAATGAGAAAAGCCGATCTGGTTGACGCCGAACAAATGGATTGATTGCTACAGCACAGAGAGGATAAAGACTAAAAGAGTGTTTTAGTCAGAATTAGAAAGAAGCAAATCGTATTAGAAGCAGGTTTAAGGGTAGAGAAAAAAGCTTGATTGGGTTAGCTATGCCGTATTTGAGAGAACACCATATTTCAGGTCGTCACACACTATTCGATTGATTGGTCAAGCACCCACAGCTGGGTTTGTTAACTGAAGAAAGTTCATTAGCCTGCTTTTAATAGCAAACAGTTAATTACTACAACACACATCTCTCTAGCTGGTACTTTAACACGTATAGTCTATTAGCAATCGTTCAACACTTTTTTGTCAGATCAATATGCAAATTGCTTTACTCCCTCCTTCTCTCTCAGATGCTGCTAAAGACTTATGTTGCTTTGCTTTTCACGCGGGAGTTTGTTTAATGTAAAACGGTTTTGACTTTCAGATGACGTATGTTTGCTTTTTTTCTAACTTTAAATAAATGTCGAGCTGTACCCTTATACCTGCTTATGTTAAGAACTTGATTCTAGTAGAGAAGGAGAAAGAAAAAAGATCTTTAGCAGTTGTTTTGTTTCAAGAATGCTGAGACTCCTGATACTTAAAATGGTTTACACTTATCGAATATATAAAAATAATAAGGTCGGATATATATATATATAGGCTATATATTTAAATTTAAATAAATTATACGTTGCGCTCAAGAGACTTGACTTCAAAGTTTTTAAGAGACAAATGACAAAAGTTATATATATATATATATATAATTTTTTTCATTTGAACTGCACTCTTTTTATTGTCGTTCAAGTAAGCGTAATAGAAGTTTCAATGTGTTTCAGATAAAGTTTTACGGCTCTTCCACCTCTCAACTGTCTCGAGTTTATATAAATAAATATCAAAGCAGAGTATTTTAAAGTGTAATATATTTTTTGAGTGGGTGAAAATCTATTGATCAGTCAGATTTCGGTCTTGATATATTGGTCGTTACTTAATGGAGAAATTGTATGCTATCAAATCATCACACGCGGTTCGAATTGAATCATTGAGGATAGTAAAGTGGCTCTTAAACACTCACCTGGCAAAAAAACTAGCCGCTGCTGATGGCTGTTGAATTACATCGTAACTACTAGCACAGGGTGAACTAAATGATGTTCCTTGTAGCAGAGAATGGTGAGAATAGCCACTGAACGATAAAGAATGAGGTATAGTATTTGTAGGAAGATCGTAACACACGGCAGAAGTGGAACTGTGGCTGAAGTAGGATGAAGTTGGTGGAGGATAGCCCCCAGTTGCTGCTAATGTATGAGATAGTAGGGCCATAGTTTGTTTGCTGGAATTATAGTCTTGTTGATTTGGGCTGTTGGTTCTCGGCAGAGAATGCCCAGTCGGTGTCACCGGTGAAGGAAACAGCATCTAAAAATAAAAAAAACAAGAAAAAAATGTTGAATAAATGATTATCATTATGTCTTGGCTACACTTTATTAAAAAACCTCTTTAAAAAGAAGAGATGATGATACATCCTGAATAATTTACACTTTTCGTGTAGATAATAAAAACACTAAATTATTCTAAGAAGGAGTGCTGATAAAGAATTAGTTTCTCACCGAATATTTTATGTTAGCTACAAGCAAAATGAAAAATACTAAGAAGAACAATGAATGCCAGAGACATAGCTCACAGGTTAAAAACATATTGAGATCCACGTTCGTCTACACGTTACATATTGTACAGTACGTAGGTGGTCTATTCGAAGGTGAAAGGTCGAAGGTGATGGCACGTGATGACAGGTAATATTTGCAATCCGAACTGCACCAACTCGTCACAGAATGTCCTCCCCTGGGTGATTACCAAGGAAGTGGGTCCTTTGCTCTTATCCACATACGTGACGGACATGGCAATGTTGTCTGGGGGAAATACTTTTTAAAAGGGAAACACAACACCGGTATGGCAGTAGATGTTACGTGACTGGTGCAAAGCCAGCCACAATCATGCAACCTCTCTTCCAGTCCTCGGGGAGTATGGAATAACACATAGCGCTATACACATTGACATGTGACAAATTGTGGGTCCTGACACTGGATTGACTAGGTGCCGGAGCAAAAAAGAGACATTATCTCTAGGGACCCTCCGTAAAAGGGAATATCTTTTGAATGGACAAAATGAAAGATTGTATCTTGACAGACTTTTGTCTTCTAGGCTTTAAAAAAGTCATTTCAGTTATTTCCACAAGGATCTAGTCAATTCGGTTTCGCAGGAGATATAAGACGAAAAGAAATTAATTAGTGGTTGATTTAAGAAGACTCAGAATCGATATGTGGATCAGAGAATCTATACAAGTTAGCAAGTCAACCTTTGAGGAATATAATATTAGGTGCGCTCTGAATAAACAGGAAAAATGAATGATTTTTATCGAATATGTACATTTTTCATCGATCTGTGCTCCTTCTACGTACTTATCTCACAAAACTGTTTTAAGTAAAGAACTCTTCTCGAAAAAGCAAACAAGATATTAAAAACTTTGGCAAAAGGAAAAATAAAAATGGCGTCGGTAACAATGCCCCCTGCCGGTAAATTGCAAACTTAATGGCTAGAGTGCACCCCGTGGGTCAGCCAATCATCGTAAAACTCTTTGCTTTTTTTCTACACACCGCTAGCTAATTATTTAATCTCCTCCATGACACAACGACATAAATCTTCTAAAGAGGTGGCTCTTATCTACTTTATTTCCTTGTCCAGTCAAATAGAGCGAATTAATTAAGGTCATTAGAAGGCAAAGGACGGTGGACAACTCATTAGAAATTGGCTCTGCGTGATTCGAGAGAGGGGGGAACCATTAACAAGCAACGAATGGTAAATGGCCGTCTACGATGCAGAGCCAGAATATTCCTAAAAACACCTTCGGCCTCACAGCTAATTGAGTCTGAGTGTTAATTAAATTGGCTATTTTAGAGGAGATAATATCAACCGTAACGTTCTCTGTGCTCGGTTACAATATCTACTTTCTTCGATAGGAGATTGTCTGTAAGGGCATTTATCTGTGCCCTGTCTTTGGCACTCTCCTCGAGGTAATTCAGCCAAATCTGTTGCAAAGAGGTTTAGGAGGGGGTTTTTCGTTTATGATAAGGAAAACGAAAAATCCCTGCTTTTTCGATTTTTTTCCCTAACAAGTTTGATGTTTGTGTAGAGATTGATGCGGTGACTGCAGGAGAAGCAGTGCCTAAGTACAAAAGATGCCAATTAATCTTTCTTAGGCGGTTTTCTGTTTTTCTAGTCTTATCTTATTGGCGTGGATGTGTTTATCGAAATAGGAGTATATTATCCTTAAAAGAAATGCATTTTTGGAGTAGTCCTACAGAATAAATGTTGTTTTTATGACTTACATTAAGATAACTCTCAATTTGAAAAGGAGAACCTAAAAACGAGAAAATATAGTTGTTTTTTACTGCAAAAGACAGATGAGGCACATTATGGGTGAATCCATAAAATTGAAAACTTTTCCATTTGTAATCTCCAACTAAAGTTAAAATTTTAAGCTTGCTTTGACGTTAAACTAATGGAATCCAACTATCATTAATAGTATCGTAAGCAAAATCTTCTTTCAAACATCGATACTAGTTTGAGAGGATCGAGCATTAAAACATCTTCAGAAGAATTAATCGTTAGTCTTTTTTTATGAAGAAATTCGAAAAATTTTGAGAAGTTTTTAATAGCTGGTAGATTAATGTTTAATGAGAAACATCATGCTGATATATATTTAACGAAAATCCAATTCCATGGTATATGAAGACATCTCAATACAGACAAGGAGAAGATCTAGTTAGTTTGGAAATTAGATCCAACAGCTGACGTTTGTCGACTGACATCTGAGACAACTGATATTATTCCTCCCTGCGCTTCATACAAAACTGATATGTCAAACAGTCAACTCCACCTGGCTACCGAAGCACACAACACAGCTGCATACTCTTTCATTACATTTGAATCTTACGTTTGACGTGAAAATACTCGGTTACTATCATAAACACTATTGACCCATCCTCTAATGGTTGTGCCGAAGAGTAATGAAGTTTTCTTCCATCAGCTATTCAATATGTTCGGCTGCAAAGCTTTCGGATAGACAAGAAAAGATGACGGAGATCAGATACTGCGGATAATGACGTAACGATCATTACTTACGTGGTAGCAAATATTAGTTATCTGAAAAATCCCGATCGAGTAATTAGTTGCTTATCGATCCGTTTGCTAACCCATTTCTGTCTTCCTAAGGTAATTAATTTTTTAACGTTGATCCTATAATGATTTAATCGGATTTCTCCGCCTAATAAATGTAAAATTCCTCAATTTTCTTCCGAATATCGCGATGGAATTTCAATCAAATTTAAAATCCTCAATTTTATGCTCATACAAACACGAATCGTAGAATTATTAATAATCTTTATACGACCCTTGACAGTTTAATAGAAATTCGATTAGCGCCTTCAAATTATCAATTATAATTTGTTAAAATTCTTTTTAAAATTTAATAAAAGAAAGTTTAAATAATTAAAATATCTCTGAATCATATTTTAAAAAAAATAGAAAAGTATGTTAATGATAAATTTTAATTTCTTGTTTGATACGTAAAACTTTAACTAGGGCCATCGAGAGCTTGTATGCCCGGTAAGGAGCAAAGGAGACCACTGTACCACGAGCCAATGAAATACGTAGAATGTCCCTTTATTAATAAAAATAACATTCATTTGTAAGGGCAGGAACCATTACGGATCCCTAAGTTTTCTCCGGACCCAGGGAAAAATCCCTACCTCCCCTCTCGTCGTCCCTGTTTAACATTGTCAAGTCTTTTCGAGAATTCAGTAAAATTCTATAAATTCTCGAATACATTCTTATCAATTCAATTCAATAGAGTAAAACGGTTTTGCTAGCTCATATAATTTTTCTTGATAGAAATCATGGAAAATATTGATTTCCAATGTGGACAGACAAATCCAATAATGTTGACTTTTAATCACGTTCCCAGAATTATTCAAAGTTCTAACTCATATTTGCACGAATGGGATTTTATAAGAGCAATATCAAAATTCTTTCTGCAAAAGAACCGTATTATAGAGAAGTTTGAAAATTTTATTTCAACACTGTCAATAATAAAACTCTTTAAATTAATTTTAATTATTATGCAAAGCAATCACATTTAAATCACAATTATATCGATCTGAAAATTTAATTACATTAAGAAAATCAAAGTTTTTAGCTTGATTGTGTTTTTAACTTTGGAAATTTCATTTAAAATATTACATTGATTAAATATAAAGTTGCGTAGTTTTGATTTAGACGATTAGATTTTCATTATTTCAGTTATATTCAAATTAAAAACTGATGTTAAGAGGAAGGATAAATAATGTTGAATGTCAGAAAGTCTTACTTTTTAAAGAAGTTTAAATAATCCGAGAAGGAATTATCGATTGGATCTGAAGTAATCTGGGATTTGAGTCGTTACTGTCAGGAACCCTTAGGTGCACTTCGCAGAAGTTTATCCCGTATGAAAGGAGAAATGCAGCCAGTTTGGCTTGTTGCGAGAAGCTAAAAACGGGCGTAGAAGCTCGAAGCATCTGAATGAATCGGTGCAACCAGATGGAATAATCCTTCCCACTTTATATGTCAATGATTTATTATCACATTTTCTGCTGTTTTTTGAAGCTTGAGAAACAGTCAGCACTCTGGTTATTAATGATAGTTGACAAAGCATAGGACACAGAGGGACCCAATGCAGCGTGTAACAGGTTTCCTGAGATGAAAGACCGATCAAATCGGCCGATTGGTGACGATTTTGCAGTGACGTTTTTCTAATGGAACCGTGCCTCGTTGGCTTTAGTGGTTGATCTAACTATTAACCATTGAGAATTCCCATCACGTTTGATTAATGACTAAAAATCTTCACGCACTCGGAACCATTTTGGGTGGAGCTCTCCTGCCCGGTCACGTGTACAGGGGTATCTCGTGCTTGGTGACACCATTGAGTAGATGGTCACGTGACACGTTCGAATTACAAAGTCTTAGTAGACAGCTTTCGGGACGAGTTGGGAAAGTTTTTGATTATTTATCGAGAATATCGAATGAAACCGGCATAATAAGAAAAAGCAGTCGGTGCAGTAAATGCACGATACAGCTAATGTATTTGGGCACATGCGGTTTTGCATGGTTTGTGCTTTCTCTTTATGCGACCACATTCGGTCAAAGAGGGCTTGTTTCTGTTTGAATCGATAAAAGTAAGTAAGCAAACATGTTTATAGGTCTGTTTAGGTAGATTTACTGCATCTATTTGTCTGCTCTTTCAGAAAGCAAATAAAACATTTCTCCGAAACTTTTACTGTTTCTCTGGTATTTCTTACTACTATTTCTACTATTTTATATAAATAAATTTCGAAGATCGCCAGCAGGTTGCTCTTTCCGACAAAATAATGTATTTTTGAATCTCTATTCAGCTTCAAATCGACTACTCTCTCTCTTTTATCTAAACTGAAACCAACTGCTCTTTATAAGTCGATGGAGAAACAATTTTTTATCCAAAGAGGTCTCATAAAAATAAAATTAATCCCGAAAAAAGTCAAAACACTTAAATTTATCATTTAAATTTTTTTTCATCCAAATGGCCAGATGCAGAATGGAAAACTTTTTCTTGCAAGTTTTTTAAACCCAATTTGTCATGTCCTTGGGTGAAATTTTTTTAAATTAGCGCCGATATCTAACCGATCGGACCACACCATTGCCCCGATAGAAGAGAGATAATGGAAACATTTAACTAGCGCTGATAATTAGAAGGCTTTGTTTAAATGACTGGAAGATTGCATAAGGAGTCATTATATGACAATTACTGCAATTTACCAATGCAATTAGTTTCTTCTATAATACATTAGAAATCAAAGTCTGCATTTCGGCATAAGGAATTGGCGAAATTGCAATCATTATGTACTGTACAGAAGACGTTCCACAGAAGAATTCAAATACTAAAATTCTGCTCACAAATTCCAATACAAAATTATTAAAACTCTTACCATCCGAGTAATTTTATAAGGTTAATTCTGTTATCGTAAAAAGCATGACTAATTTATTTATAGATAATTTAATAAACGTCTCGATCGAGTTGCTAGATAATTAATATTGGTTCGAGGATGCTGCTGGAATGTGTAAACTCAGTAGGAGTTCCGATAGGAACCACGTTTAAGAAGCTTTAACTGTTCATTTAAGCATTCTAACTACTCAGATAATTACTGGAAATTTTATACAGTAGGAAAAAATATATTATTGAAGCCATTAATCGTGCAAAACACTCTTCGTACTCTTCTTTAGCATCTTCGTTTAAGATGATAAATTTAAGAGAAGTGCAGGGTAAATTTCATAAGAGGAACCTTTTTTATATAATAAAACATAGAGAGAAAAATCGGAATTTTTTAAAATAACATCACAAATTAGCCAACGACTCGTAACTATCTCATATAATATCAAATTAGAGCCGATGGTTTAGGTCTGATCTTCGCTGGCACGGCTATTATCAACGATATTAAAGTAACGAGCGATATATACGATAATGAATAGCGTATCGAGCGAAAACCGAAAGGTTGCTCACCTGACCCTGCGGTTTCGGCTTCATCCAAGCTTTGATGTTCTGTTCCAAGTACTTCTGCGCTTGCTGAGCGACAGGAGACGGTACAGATGGATTTGTCCCCGCTGCTTTGACCTGGCGTGACATTCTGTAATGAGATAATTGGAATAATCAATCGATAATTTCCGACTTGACGGTAATATAATACATATAGTCGATTATTGCGCGATAACACTCTTAAAATAAAGTTATTCCGTAATTACTCTCGTTTTAAAGGATAGGAACCATTAGAAAAGTAAAAGTTGTCCAGCACCTTAGGGTGAAAAGTACGTTTCCAATGCTAAGCTCCCTGCATTCGGTAAGAGAAATTGATCCAGTCTTAACGTATACAGACTTTATCTACAATTTTTTTGCCTCATTAGTTGGATAGAAGTGTGTTAGAAATGTCTGGAATAATGAAGACAACTATTTTCAAGTTTCGCTGGCGATACCAATTTTCGCAGCGAGCGAAAAAGTCAAGACATCATTAACTCTCTCTTTCTGTAAAGTGACACCGTTCCGTATTTCGTATCGACCTAACTTTTCTTCTCCACAATTCTTACATTCGTGTTGACATTTTGTTTTCGTGTTTCCCAAGTTAAATGTTGTCATTACGCCAAAGTCGTTTACGAGAAAGGTGAATTTAGAAATTTAAATAGTCTTCTTTTCCATAATAAATTCTCTACATGCACAAGTCTTTTTTCTAAAGAATTAAATTAAATATTTTACATATATACATTTTACTTCTTTCTATTTATAAAAAAGCAATTTTTTTAAATTTTATATATTCTATTTTTTATGTTTGATGTAAATATATTAAGATTTATTGAAATCCGAAATTTTGTTTACGTTCTTGTCTCTGACAATGCATCACGTCTTATACAACGTCAAACTTAGATATATTTTTTTTAAATAAATTTTACATTCTTAGATACAATATTATAGATTTAATATTATTAATAATTACATAAGTTACTGATTTTTATTCATTTCAGAGATTAAAAAAGAATTTTCTTAAAGATTTTCTACAACAAACTTCATTAATTTTATGATATTTAAGTTTATTTTTATGAATTCCTTACAGAAAAATATATTAAAGTGTTTTTATATTAGAAAATATTATTTTCTAATATACTTTAATTTAATANTAATTAGAAATAATTAAATAAAACTAGTTTCTGAATATTTTATTATAAAATGATTTAAAATTAGTTAATAAATAAGTAATTAATAAAAAAAAGAAACATCAAATTACTAGATAATTTTATAAAATTTAAGTTTATTTTGTTTAATAAAATTGTAATTTGACATTTAATTTTAATAACACGTTTACAAATAAAATTCGATCGTATTTATTTTTTTTCTATTGTAACGTTATAAAATATATTTATACAGCATAACAGCTTGATAGGGGAAAGAAAAACAAAATCAAGATAAAAATTTGTTCTTTAATTTTTAAACTCAAGAAAGCAGTTTTTCTACAACACAAAAGAGCATTGTTACTCGCTGATGATAGGAAGAAACAAAATAAAAAGTCAGTTCATCTTTTATAAATCGTATTAGTACATTCAATAGAAAATTAAAAAAAAATACTCTTTCTCGCTGAATTTGAAGGAATAAACTGATTTTTATCACAGAAAATATATATTTTTTTCTTTTTTCTTAAAGCCAGAAAATAGAAAAATCAGAATTTTTAACTCGATACTATTGTTAATTTTTAATAAATTCACTTCCTACTTTATTAAATACTTGTTAAATCTTATCTATTTCCAGTATATGTATTTTTAATTATTTCTAACAATTCGAGATAGGCTCTAAACATATTATTATTATTTTAATCTGAGTCTGTGCTATTACAGTACGTATAAGACGTAGATATACCTGGTAAAATGTCTATAAAATTGAAGTATTTTTTTGGAAGAAAGGTTTGTGTTTGCAGAAACAATTGTTGAGAATTTCCTGGATCGAATCAGTATAGCCTCTTCTGTTAAAATGCAACTGATGTATTCATGTCATTCGCTTTACGTATACAAGATATTGTAGATGTTTCTCTCATATCCCTAGCAAAAGAGGACGAAGGAGAATATCGAAGGGGAAAAAAAGAAAAAAAAAAACTCTTTTGGTTGCAAATTAGTTTTTTGCTCGTCACTTCTTTATAGAAGATGGAAACTGCATGCAAACTAGGAATTTGACTCATGTCTGTCCCCAGTAACGTATATGTTTATGGATGTAAGCAAATGTGAACGAAGTTGGCTACGGAATAAGTTCTTGACTTCCAAAATTTCGAATACTCTCTCATCACCTGGATAAAATATGTGGATGTAGATTTAAATTCTCAATATCTATGTTCTACCCACTTAAATCTAAAGTGAAATCATTTTTTTCCAGATTTTTTTTATGTAACCCGATTAAACTATGATAACTACGTAAAAATGTCAATAGGACTTTTTTATAGCTGAATAATAAGTCTAGCAGAACGTGATGCTAAAAATTTTCATATTTAATATTGAAAATTCAAGATGGCTAGCCTCTTTATGTCGGTTTGCATGCAGAATATCCGGCTTAAAATTTATTTTTATTCCCATCGAGTGGTTCTTATTTGACAAACCACTTGTGATATGTACGTTCTAAATTTTTCAATAGTTTTTATACTGTTTATTCTGGTTATTTTACAGAATTAAAGAAGAAAGTAATCTATGTTCATATCATACGTAAGAATTCGAGTGTTCTGAACATTTTCTACAGTTCGTTATCTAATAGCGAAGTAATAAAGAAATGGACTTTGCTTATCTCTTAAGATAGTTCTAAAAATACTTTTTCGATTTTCTACTGAAGTTAAGTTCAATCTTTTTCTTAAAACTGATCGTCGTAACAATAAAAACTGACTCATTTGCTGACTCATCGAGATGTTAGACATTTTCAAAAATTAGATTAGCTATAAATCACCAGGTGGAAGTTAAAAATAAAATAAAATAAAGTATTTTGTAAATTTACCGGTTCTTTTTTCTACAAGATTTTTATTTTGTCGAATTAATAGATTAAATATTAGCATAAAATATATGAAAGTTAAAATAACAATCGTCACTTGTTAAATACGGCGGATACAATAATAGCACGTTGAAAAGCTGATGAAAAAGAAATGAAGTTCTTCGAAAACAATACGTGGTTTTCACTCACAAAAATAAAAAATAAATAAATAAAAAATAAAAAAGCTAATTTTCAAAGGGAAAAAACTAAAGTTATAATGTTAACTATCATTTTTTATTGAAAAAACTGGGAAAAAAAATACTGAGTTCATAGAGAAACCGTCTCCTTTTTTCCACTTCGACTAAACGATTCGACTAAACCAAAACCAAAAAGAAAAGAAAAAAAAATTGGAAGATTTCCTCTCTTGCTGGAAGGTAGCGAAGCTGATTAGAAGTAGTTTTTGCCTATCCGGCCAAACTATTGTGTTTCAATTAAACAGTACATTAAATTTTATGTTAGAATTGATGGTTTTCTGCTGATAGTAAATGAGAAACATCCAGCTGTAGAATTACCGAAACAATCAATTGTGTTCTACTCCAGAACAGAGTTTCAATCGATTTTACTCTCGGATGTTCCATCAGAGATTTTACATTCAAATTGGATCTCAAGAAATTCCGAAATACTCGGATTACTTGGTAAATTACACAACCTCTTGTAATTATCTCATTTTAATAACACCCTTTTACAAACAGATTTGTAATAGAAGAATATCTACATTTTGGAAATTACTACTTTGAAGATTTGATTTATTCTCGGCAAGTTTTGTTTGCTACCTCTTTTATAGGCAATAAGAAAAATTGTCAATAAAGATCTTGCTGCGTTTTTTCCATGTCACTTTACATACATCGTTTGTTAAGAGTTACATCGTCTGTGAGAGTTAATTCTTGTTTTTTTTCTTTATTAAAAAAAAGCTTTAAAATTTCTGTAAATTTTAATTGTAATTTAATACTAAATTTAACGTTCTTCTGCTTACAAGCCCTCATCTGATGAGGACTTTTATATCGAAAGATGCAAAGAAGTTTGAATATATCTTTCTGACCTTTATGCCTTATTAATTGCAATTCAACTTTTTAATGTGTGCAATAATGTGTGTACTGTATATATATAAGTTTCTATTAAATATTTATAAGAAAGATCACGGCAGATACAAAGTTACCGTCTTTTAAAGCTGAACGAAAGAACTTTCTATGAAAAGAATTAAATAAATGTAAACTTTTTCCTCGAATTTAATAAAAATAACGTTTATAATACTCAATGAAAAAGTAATTTTTGTATGTTAAATCCCATTGAAAAATAAATTTTTATCTTAGAACCCAATGAAAGTAAATTGTTTCCTAGATCTTAAATGAAAGTAATTTTCCCTAATGAAAACAGTTTTAATCTCTTGAATAAAATAGTAGACTCATTAAGAACCTCGTCTAGTCTAAGAATCATTTTCTACAAAGTAAAATTAGAAGTAAATTTAAGTAGAAAGAACGATATCATTGTTGAAAATTATCAACTGAATTAATATTGCGCACCTTTAATAACCTGGAGAATGTGAACCGCGCTCCACGCGTGAACTGCAGACGTCGGAGAAAGTCGATGGACGAAATACGTCATCCGGTTCAAAGTGGATGTCACGTGACTGGAAACGTCAATGGAACCAGTGGCCACACCTGACAACAGGTGATTGATTCGGTCGCTACAAAGTAAACTTTCTAATTAAACCTCTAATAGCAGCCACAAACTTAAGTAACCGAACTTAAAGGTGATTTTCTTCTTTCACTTCCCCAGGAATATCAATTTATGTCGCTAAAAGTTAAATCCGTAGAGAGAGGAAGAAAGAGAAAAGTCTGTTCCGCGTATTCTTCACAAAATAATACTTTTCCAGCCTAACAAAAGATAATAGCATTATAACAATCTCTTCTCTATTTTGTTACTAGTACAGGTATTAGATTAGAGGAGGGGAAAAAAGAACAGGAATCTAAACAAAGATCCGGATGGCGCTAACAATTCAAACATTAAATACAAAGAATTAATTGAAAATAAATGAATTTAACGAACTCACCAGGTAGTCGTTCCGTAATTATACGCAAGACGGAACATCATAATTAAAAACCAAAGATGTTTTTTTCATCTTCGAGAGAAGAAACTCTTTTATTTAAAATAAAACCAAATTGGTTTACGTAACGCGATATTTTAAGTGGACGGAGCACAAAAGATGGAAGAAGACAGAAAAAAATATATTTTAAAAAAAGCAAAGAAAGATGAGAATTTACTTTCATCGTCTTTAACAATCATTCGTTTAGACATGACTAACATTTGATTTCCATTGACATCTAATATATTCCGGAACCGACATTTGTGTGTGTGGGTGTAGGTGCGTGCGTTTATGTGTCTGTGTGTTTTTCTCCCTTTCTTTCTTCATGTGTTTCTTACTTTGTCATAATTCCATTTCACTAAAAGCTACTTTTCATTAATAAAAAATATATCTTTATATCTTCATGTTATTTATTTTTCATTACTCAAAATTGTTAAGCATTAAAATTATGGAGATGTAACCATATAAAATCGTTAAAATATATAGTGCGGTTAAATCTCGTCTCTTTGCTAACAATTTCAGTTATATAATGTAGTTTTATATTATTATCTAATAGCATAAAATTTCTAATGATTTTTATATTCGTAAATCGCATGTGGAGTAACAAATATTATAAAATTATATATAGTTTGATAAGAAATTATCCATTCATCGTATATTTTAATAGTTAAATATTAATTTCTTTTATAACATGTTATTCGAACCTCCAATAACGGCCACTTTTATGTTCCTGTTTTCAGAGGTTGACTGTATAAAATTTAGAGAAATTTTAATTGATTTTTACCTAAATATGATGTATTATAGTTAGAGTATATTTTATACGAATATATTTTCTGCAGCTTACGTATCTTGTTTACACATAATTACTTCCTTTCATATTGAATCGCATAGTTTTGTTATCTCACATTAATTTACTTCTATACCGCAACATTCTTTTTTCTTCACTAACAACTTCTATATCACTGCTAATTCAGCGATGTTAAGCATGAAACTTGTAACAATTTTCTTCCATATTACTCGAGAACAATTTCCTTCTCTTCTCGCTGGCTAACAATTTCCTTCAGTAATAAACATTTTTTTTTTTTATTTTGTATAAATTGCTTTCTTAATCAACAAGTTTTTCCACTGTCAAATAACTCTTCGATTATCGAAAGGTATCGTATTTTTATAACTATTAATAAATGAAGCGAGCGCTTAGAGAAAACTATGTTTTAATTATACTAATTAAAGCGCGATCTAATTATTCTCTCGCTCTAATGATCATTTATATAATTAAACTGGATAATTTATTATTCATAATTTATTTCACGTGTCTATTTATATATAGTAGTTAAACTTGCAACTAGACATTTATAGATAAATGCATTTGATACAAAATAAATTAATGAATTTTAATATTAATTATTAATATAATTTAGAAAAATATATTTATTTCAGAGATAGTCAACTTGTAAATTATTATTCTGCCCCATTTTCTGATTTTGATCATCATCTATTATTCTCTTCTCTAAGTCTGTAAAATCCCGAGCTATACTTCCAGTGAATTTCTTAAATTACCTTCTTGGTTTTCAGAATTGTATCCAAGATCTCTTTAATTAACCTCTTAAGAGAGAGGGAGATTAAATTCTGTAATATTGTTTATCTGTTGTGAGCTTTAATTATGTTTTGCTACTAAATAGTCTATGGTAAGTAACTTGCACATTTTCATGCACTCTCTTCTAATTTAAAGCATATAATGATAATTTACATTGGTGTGAATGTTTCTACTTACTTACACTTTATAATATTATACATTTAAAAGGATATTTATGCTATTCACACGCAAATATATCAGAATTTCTTCCTTTTTTTCAAAATTTACCTCTTGATGGATATTTAAACTAACTAATCCATTATATTTTACTAGAAATTTTCATGCATAATGTCTACAGTCGTATTTTATTCTGATAAATTTCATTTATTCGTTGTTCAATCTTGAGTATGTAAAATTTAATCGAGATTAATCTCAATATTTCCTTTTAAGAATAAAATTCTAAACGATAGCACCAGGCAGTCTCTAGTCTATTTTGCATATAGAGACGACATCATTCACTTGTCACTGATGACATTCCATGTTAGACATGTTGCTTCGGGGAGAACATCTGGTGAGCACTTTTCAAATTCTTTAAGAAGCTGACATCAAAAATTTTCGTTGGAACGAGAATTATCAGTAACGAGAAAATGCATTATATTCGAGAATCTCCAAGAATTTTCTGAAAGTATCCAACAACTTTCTATTTCTAAATATAGTTATTTCTTCTAAATCTATTGAACTTGAAAATACAGTGTATATATATACATATAGCGAACCTCTCAATCACTTTTTGAAATAAAAATTCTGTAAGGAAATTCCACGAAAATATCCAAAGATAATTTATCTACAACTAGATATCACTGGAAAGTACCCATATGTGCCTTTTCCGATAACCTCTATTCTCTTCTTCATTATATTTTACTCGAAAATTTTATTTAAATTTCTCCTTTTCACTTAAAAAAGATTTAATCTGTACCATAAAAAAGGGCAAAATTATCTGATAAAACAACAAAATGTGATAATGGAAGCTGTAAAACCGTAAACAGCATCTCGAGTGAAACCGACTTGTAAATAATTGATTCGAAAGTGGAAGTTAGAAAATTGAGCAAGGAGAGGAAACGATTATCTAAAACCGGTTGATGTCATTGCTCTAAAATTTAAATAAATATTTTAAAAAATTACATTTTTATTAATAACAACGCTTGCGTGTCAAGTTTATCGAAGAAAGTATAAATTGCAGCAAAATAATCTGACCAGATGGTGGTCAAGAATCCATTAAGTTTCTTTTACAAATGACCAGCTGACCATTAACTGGGCAGAATCGAGGAACGAACGATCGTTGGCTTAATTGCTAGAATATCCAAATAAATCGATAATAAAACAAAGTCATCAACACTGGACCAAAATCATTTTGGTAGACATTATCTTAACACCAGATCCCCTAGCATGTACTTTATGTACATAACGCCATCTGTGTACACAATGCATCATTAATACCCATTTCCAGCAACTAATCATAGCTTCTGCGTGATTGGGGATCATACGGGATCAGTACTCTCGCCCTATAATCTACACGAAATGTCGTGTTGGACGTCAAAAGAAAAAAAAAAAGAAAAACTTCTTTCATAACTGCAAACATTCCATAAATAAAATCTTGACACTAGGCATTTGCAGAAGGGCCAATCACCCTCGGCACTGTGAAATGGCTTCAATCAGGTGAGGAACTGAAAGTTAGAAAGCTTTACTGTGGGTTTGCTGTTGTGACAAACGGTTGAAGTAAGGACCCCATCTATCTCCTTAATGTACAGTAGGTTGCTCTCTCGCATTTTTTCACCTGTTGGAGAGGTCATTTAGATGTCTACAAATATACTTTCTCTTACTACAAATGTAGAACGAAAAAAAAACAATCATTTTTTTATCGAAATCCTTTAAAATAATCACAAAAAATTATTTTATACCAGTTTTTTAGGTATGTACGCTATCATTTATAAAATTCGCGTAAATTTTAAAGCGAATTGAAACCTTTGAACAACGGCCAAAGACGGGAAGATAAAAAAAATGACCGTTGTTCGGAGGTTATTTTGAATGCATTTTGGTTTAAAAAAAAAACAAAACTTCCTGAAAAAATGGCCGCTGTTGTTGCGAAGTGGCATTTGTTAGAGGTTCAACTGTATACATAAGTTCTAACGAATTGTAAGAGATTTTTAAATAAAGAAAATTTACTTTATTTTATAGGATTAGTTTTTTTTCCTTTGACAAAAATATTTTTCGGGGGTTTTTACTTTATGAGAATTTTCTTTTCTGCGAGATATACAAGGGATTTTGTCTTAAAAAATAATAAAAAGTGGGTTCGCGAATCCAATTTTTATAGACTTAAGACGAAACTTACATAATATTGATTGGTGTAATTGCGTTTATATGACGTGTTGTAATGTAATTTAATAGATTATTAAATAATTGGACAAACATGTCATATTTGAAAAAAATCTTTGAATGTTTCGAGACGTTTCAATCCTCTCATCCTGTGCACGAATTTTTAAGAAATATTTACAGAATTTTTTAAGACGTTAATAAATGTATTGATATTTTAAGGATTTTTTAAAATAAATATTATTCAATGATGAGAATATTGTATGGATTTTTTGGCAAATTAACAATTTAAGAAATCAAGCTTGAAAGATATTATTTAATTCTTTTTTCCACTGAAAAATAAATCAAGCGTCATCTTTTCAAACTTTAAGTTAATTATAAAACAGTAAAAGCAAATTGTATTGCAATAAAATCATTAATAACACTGTAATTGCAATCAAAAGATTAAAATAAAATTTCAATAAAAATAAAGTCCAGGTAAGAGAACGACAAAAAAAGAATAAACTTAAAAATAATAAAGCGCACAAAATAGAAAATTCCGAACTTCGCAGAAATAACAATCTAATCTGCAATTCAAAGCAGTATTTGCTGATCATTTTCTTACCGAAATGCAAACAAAGGACTGTTTATGTGGTTGAACCGTCCTGCCCGAAGCGAATAAACAAAAGTGGCATCTAGAATGACGTAATAGAAGAAGTCAGAATGGGAGATTAATCTAATTTGTACATCTTAACAGATAATTCGTTGATTTGCCTTCTTCTCGGTTTATTTGTTTTATTCGGGGAAACAAAAATACATAGAAGTAGAATATTTAAGAGAAAGATGCCAAATGATAGCATTAAAAGACTCTTTTAGTTGCTTCAAGTACACAAATACTACTGTCATACTAAACTCAACGTGACATGTAAACATGGAAAATATGATCTGTAATTAAAGTGAATGTTCCCCCTTCTCCCGCTGTTCAGTGGAGCACAGTAATCTCTAGTCTTGGCGTAGAGGAACTGGCTGTTTGCAGCTACCAAGGATTACATTTTTCTCACTAATAGCATCACATAAATAATGACACTTTTCTGATGATGTCTGCCTCCTTGCTCCTCTGTTTATTATTGATATAGCACCAAGTTTATTTTTGCTCTTTTCTAAATGTGATCTTTACTAACAAAAATGATAATCTTTTTTTATAAGTTGAAGATACCGACAGAATTAAATACGATCACTTATAAATACATTTTTTCAAACTCTTTCTAACAATGTAAAAGTATCTGTTTATTGAGTTTCTGGAGCTATTATCATCTAGCATTTGCTTCTTTCTTCTGTAAGAGCAATTATTTCTCTAGTTGGGTCATCACAATTTTCCCTTTGGTCATTCTCTCTTTCTTAATTGTGTCTACCTCTACGTACTTTCGCATCCTTTTATCGGTTCTTAATATCGCGAGATCACTTATCTTTCAGGTAAATCACCTTTAAAAGTACACATTTCGTTTGTGTTTAATGATTAGCAGACTTTATTAATGAGTATTTTTACTTTATACTGTTCCAGTTAATAGTATAAAATAAACTTCATAAATGTAATTTAGAATTAAAGATTGCTTAGCTTTTAATGAAAGCTTAAAATTCAGCAAATTTAATAGCCTCTTTGTGTATTTACTATATCAGCGTAATCATTAAATTTCTTATTTACTTTTAATGCATCTTAATATCTTACTTATCCCAAAAGTCACTAGAATTTATTTAACCTTAATGGTCACTTAGTACTTTTCTTGGCCAGAGTGAGTGCTTAGCACTTACTGCTAGTACCTAATTTAGCCCTAATGGCCACTTAGCGTACTGACTTTTTAACACTACCAGCTGCTCTCTTCTGAAAGCCAAAAGAAACGAAAACCAATGAATAATATTTTGCATTTTAATCGATGTTCAAACAAGGCAGCGGTAAACTTAAACAAACTACAGTAAACCCGAATTGTGAGTGTTATACGATATGCCCACTCCCTTTTGTAGTGCCTCAATAGCGACAAGTGACGAATTAACCCTTTATATGGACATTATCATGACCGATTGTGACAGGGCCTGACCCTGTCAACAGCTGTGTCCCATCACTAACAAAGCAGATGCTGCAGCGACTTCCAGCTGAGTCATCTCCAAGGAAAACAGAAGCAGGAAAAAAAGCCTGTCTCTGCACTCGGGCCAATTCATGCAGGACTATTTAATATTATTAGCGCAGTAAGGGACTCAAGGGGTTTTTGTCCTTATTGATTTAGTTATTCATAACTAAGCTCGATTTAGCTTTACCCGTTGTCTCCCTCCTTTTATATTCAATTTACTCACTTTCCCTTCTCGGTTTAGTTGACTGCTAAAGGCACGGAGCAGTTCAGTCATTTACTGCTTTTTGTGTATCGCTTAGTGATGCATTGCATCTAATTCAACTCATTATATTTGATTTTTGCCATTGATGAGCTATCATCGACACGCCCCTTTCAGTTCGATGGTGTAACCCCTTTTTGTGTGTGTCAGCCACCCCTTTTTCGGACACCCTGCAAATGTATTGAAAGGGAAAGGATGCCTGGTGCGCTAATGGAACTAACTCCCTTTACTTCACCGTTGAGTTTGTTCTGCAAAACTGCAGCCTGTAACGTATGAGGTGTGTTTGTTGAATCTGTCAAGGAAGGCATTTATTAGAGATGAAGGCAACATGTATTTTGTAGCTCCCTTCGTTTTTCTTTTCTCGGTTACATTTATATCAATAAATTAGACTTTTTCGGATTTATAAAATAAGTTACTTGCTGGATTCTAGAAAAGGAAAATAAGACTGATTTTCTATTTAGGAAAATTTAAATTTTCCTTTCCACATGAACTGCAACAAACTTAGCAATGCATTTCTGCTCTACTTTGATATGTTTGCCGTACGAATACCAAATACAAGTCCCTTGAAATGCAAATTACACGGAAGATTGTCCCTTCAGACTGACCTAGACATACCACTTTAATTTTCAAAATGCAAAAGTTGAGGATCTAGTCGAGAATTCACAAGGTAATGTGAATTTTTTTGCTACCATAATCAATTATTTATGTCACCATCGACTTAAGAAGACGACAGCGCAATTTCTCAGCTTTCGAGTTTTGAGATACCTTGCTGGAGCCTCGCTAATTAATCAGATAGGTACGCATCGAGAACGAGAGGCCTCATAGTTTTTCTTTTTTTTTCCTCCTTTTCTCTTCCTGACTGCGAAGCAAGAACCGGAGCAACAATAAATATATTTAAAATAAACGTTAATATCTTTCAAATTTCCCGACAGGGTACTGATTGTTCTCTTGCAGGGCAGATGTTGGACAAGTCAAAGTTAGAAAAGAATATGTCACGTACAATCCCCGAAGACGTTAGTTCCTCTTTTAGAAATCATTCCTGTAGAAATAATCCGTCTGCTTTATAACAATTGAATAGTAAATGCCTAAAGCAGTACTCAGCGTTGAAATAATTGATAAATACGACAGATGTCATCCACTTCACCCTGCAGTCAGCTGATTTTTATTGGCCTACACACGTGACTATATACCGTTCATGTTGACCCGACCGATAAGGACAAACAGAATGGCGCATGTGACAAATAGCATGCTATTTCTTCCATAGCGTTGCCTGTGACAAGTCAAATTGCTTATGATCCTCTTAAGTGATAAAACGCGAATCTAGATGATGGCGATAACCCGATACTGATATTTATTGAAGACTGCATCTTTACCTATCACTTAAGAATCAATGGGGTGTGGAAGGTATGCTAATTTTACGTTACCGAACCTATTTAATGAGCTAGATACTGCTTTGATCTGCTTAATGATAAAATACCACTATCGCTTAGAATAGCCTAGGGGTATTTTGCACAATCTCGTAATCGAAGCTGCTTTATTAAAGGAGAATACTCGTTATGCACGAGACTGGTCCTTGCTACCGATACTGATAAAAGAACATAGAACTTCTTTAATTAATTTTAACTTCATTTTTAAAAATGCTGCATTAAAAATATAATTTTCGTACAAATAATTTTAATAATAAAATTTTCCTCACTTTGAAAGTTATTATGTAAAATTAAGAAAATTCTCTTAATAAATTTGCAAGAGATAATTAATATATATTTAAATATATTAATATTGAGTGAAAAATCATATATGTATCGATGCAACATCCAACAGCTAATATAAACTGACAGTTTATATTAAAAAATTGCAAGTAATAATTTTAACACGACACATGCCGACACAACTCGATAAAGTTCAGTGGCAATATTGATCATATATGACGTCATGAATAACCAAGAAAGAGAATTCAGTTATTATTAGAGTTATAGTTAGCATTTCTTCCACTAGAGGGC
Source organism: Centruroides sculpturatus (assembly GCF_000671375.1). Taxonomy (NCBI): domain Eukaryota; kingdom Metazoa; phylum Arthropoda; class Arachnida; order Scorpiones; family Buthidae; genus Centruroides; species Centruroides sculpturatus. The sequence goes on along the minus strand of NW_019384926.1, from coordinate 217,885 downwards.
AGACAGGTGAGTGGCCGACAGCACCGCATCTATCAAATAAGAACAAACCAGCAGGCAATAAACTGCATAACAGCAGCTGTGGGCCAAAACGTATTTACATCCCCCAATAAGTAACCCTTCATACCGATCAACTCTTTTATTTTAACTACCAAATATCTTCTCCAGCTCTACTATAGGCAATTTCGGAATTTATCGTCCCTTAGTTAATTGCTACCTTTAAAAATAATGCACGCCGAAACAATATCTCGCAATCTACCCTTGATTACATAAAAGCATTATTGCGGGAAATATAATAAAGCATAGCGTAAAACGCTCCCGCGTTTAAGGCAAAAAGCGAAACACAATTGGATTACTGCAATATTAACGAATTTAAAAAGATGCTAATCAATAAAATAGCACGGCTCCATTGACGTTCGAAGCAGGAGAGACTTTTTCACCCCTCCGAACAATAATTTTTTAAGAAGAATTATTAGTAAAATCATTTTAAAATCTTGCAAAAATTCCCGCGGACTGCCAGCGGAGTAGTGGCGGCCGCAGCCCACACGTTCGACGATGTGGTTTGTGCTACCAACCAAATAAACCCGATAGCTCGAGGTACACCTGCCACAGCGAATAAAGAGGAAGCGACTCACCTTGCTTATATGTTAATAGTCCATGAAATCCAAGCAGATAATTAAGAAAAGTGTAACATATATCCAAAGAGCATTGAGTTAGCGAATGCTTTGACGGAGCGGCACCTGCTTTGCTAGTGGCTCAGCCCACATGGCCGGAGATAACTGACTGGGACGTGGAGTTGCACGACTGCGCTATGAGGTGTGTTTGCGTTCTTACGTCTTGCGCATAACTTGCTATGACCTGACAGATATAACATAATTTTAACTTTTTAATATTCCCTATTATCTTCTTCTATGCGGATGATAATAATTTTCGTGCCACACTTAATTACCGAAAGATGCCACTCTATAAAGAATTCTTCAATAATGTCACCACCATATAAATAATAGCCAAAGATGTATGACTCAGTGGAAGAAAAGAATTCCAATTTCAATCCTATGCAACAACCAAATTGCTAAAACTCCTTAGCGTTAGAAAATGGCAATGTTAATAAACTGATAACAGCGAATATTTCTGATTTGGAGGAATATATTTTTTGTCAAAGGACTAATTAACTATGGGATTACAGAAAATGGGCATTTAAAGAATATATGAGGAAAGAAGTTGAAACAAACCAGTTACTCGAGAACACCATCATGTCTAGCACGCAATCAATGAAGGCTGGACGGCTGATTAGATCTTAACTTAATTATCAGACTCCTTATACGGTAAGGGGGTAGTAGCTTATCTGTACAGTCAATACTGTTTGTTTTGCCAAAGCTGCCACCAATATAATGATTTCTACGAGGAAGAAAAAGAAAGAAAGAAAAAAAAACTACGAAAAATTTACAAGGGCAGCCCTCTCAATTTAGTTTGAGACTTGACACAGTCTCTAATTATCGATTCGGCAAAGAAAATAATTTTAAGTTATTTATTATCCTATCTTAATAAGTGAGATAGATAATAAATTTAAACAGAAAGGCATATGGTAATATTAATAATTAAATAAAGGTAATAAATCATACAGATGTATATTCAATTTGAAAGATCAAAAAGTCATTTCCTCTTCAATTCTCGGCATTCTTTTTGGATAGTTGAAGCAGTAAAGAACCTGCCTGTCAACGTAAACTATAAAGTATAGAGTCAGTCCTGCCTGTCTCTAGGATCAAGCAAGGGGGAAGTAAAATCAATACGAAGATATATTCCAAAGCGTAGAGAACAAGGGAACTTACCTTATCTAAGACACACGTGTTCACTTCTACATGGACGATAAGATTTTAATGGAGTGTTTTCTATATGCGTAAAAGGTTTATGTTTTTATTACACTTTTCTGATGACTAAAGACATTGAAAGTCTTTGATTGTTTTTAATTTACAAGTCGGACCGAACTGTTGAGTAATTTCGGCTCTTTTTTAAAATCATGGCGACTTTCCGGAGACACCGAAATTGAATTTCTTCTTCTTCTTTTCCCCCGAAACATTGGCAATTTTTTGCAATGTCGAAAGACATTATCATAAATTGAAAATTAAGGGGGAAAACTTGCTTTACGTATATCAAAAATATAAGAAATCTTTAAAGTTATTGAATATACAAAGTTTCAACGCAATGGTGCATACCAGAACGGAACAATGGAATTCGAAATTCGTACTTCACGAATTTAAGCCTATAGAAACGGAGGTAATCGTTTCTCGTTCACTAGACAGCTTATTAAAGCTAGTTACACTACCGGAGATTATGATAACGCAGTGGAAGTACGGAAAATCTAACTGGTAACATAGTCGTTATTACGCACCTTGTAATTTGAGCCGGTCATATAGTCAGAACATCTGTCAGGGATGGACATTGTTATCACTGAAGCCCGAGTGAAATCGCACAGGAATTAAACTTGTATATACATAGTGGTATACATATCCACAGGGTTTACTTAGGGTACCTATTAAAGTGTAGATTAGGTGATTAAGTTTTGCGGCTTTCCACGCTTCCAAGGCATAATAAATCGATAGCCGACCAACTACTATACCGCTTCTCTCAATTTCAAAACAAATTTAAACTAGTAGATTAATTTAGAAATTTTTAAATTGAGAATGGGGTTTATTCACGAACGGCATGATTTATTTTCTGCTCCCATCGCCTAAGTTCGTAACTAGCATTTACTATAATCAATATCTACGACTAATATTAAATTATAACTTACAATGATTAAATTTCTGTAGCTATGTTAATAAATTGTTATTTAAGAAAAGAAATAAAATAAATAAATAAATATTGTTAAGGTCGTTTGGTGAAATTTTAAAAGAATGCCACTCGGAAGTGGCAACACTTAAGAGCAAAGATAAGTTAATAGCTACTGAAAGCGAATAAATTCTTAAGTAAAATGTTATAAAGAATAAAATATTGCAGCATTTATAGCACATAAAGTAAATCAAAACCGTGTAGTATCTTGACCCGAATATTGTCGATATTATACCGCCATCTGGTGCTTAGTTTCGGGATTACAATGGTTAACGCCATCTGTGGAGAGAAAACGGACACCATAAAAGAGGGAACATTTTTTACTAAAATGTTTAAAGTAAAAATTAAAATAAATACATTTTCGTAAAAGAAAAACTTCCACTTACACAAAATAATAATCGCTTCTACTTACAGATAAAATGGAATAGATAGAACGATAGATAGAGAATTGAATGGGAAACAGACTCGTGGAAGTGCGAGGTGCCAACTTACTTAACGTCGTTTTTATTGAATGCTCTTAAAAATCCAATAGTTAAGTCGGGTTTACGATTAACTCTAATCGTCGTAGTGGTGTTTATCCATCAAACAGATCGTCCTAAGTCCCTACAGTGATAAACGTTAACTAGACAATAGCAAGCTGGTTCATTGATAAGGACATTTTGGTCTTTATGTCTCCCCTGCGAGCCATAACTTGTCTTCAAACGGACTAAGTCTGCTTGGCTCTTCTCCCGCGCATCATCACTGTGCTTACCGATCTCTTTTCTCGTTCGGGTCCGATTTTAACGATTACTTTCTAAAAGTGCGGGTTCAAATTTTGTTTAAAGTCTAATTTCACCACCGATAAAACTGCCGCGGTATTAAACTTTCTCGATCAATTGAAGGAATACTTAAAGCGTATTTTAATACGTTTAAACACTAATCTTAGGACTTTAAAAAACACATTTTACAATCTCTGCAATTATGTAAGCTATAAAGATGAAAGCCTTTGACTTCTTCGTGCTATCGCTCTTCCTATATTCTCTCTCTCTTTCATTATATTTTCCTCACTATACTTTTATTTACTGGCATATTCAATGGTTACAATACATCAAAAATTATTTTATCGCTTAATAGATATTTTGCAAGAGCAAGATCCCTACAGAGTTTCCTCCTGATCATTAAAGGCCCGCTGTTATGATGAAGAAACCTGGAACTTTATTGATTGGATCATAATCAGAACTGCTTGGCTTTTTAAGACAATTCATGAGTGATGAGAAAGGAGAATGCAGACTATTTAAAGTCTCTTAGAAATTTCTGTATGAACAGTATAATGAGTAGATAAATTCGAATTTATAACTTATCTAATGCATAAATTATATTAATATATATTGACATTTAAAATTTATACAAGATTTATACAAATTTCTTCAAGAACTTCACAACAATTATAACATTTTTTTTTAATTTTCTTCTTAGGTACTGTATTAAGTTAAATATCCCATTATCCGCTTTTTAAAATTATATTTATGCTAATTTTTAAATAAAAAAAAACTGTTTAATTCGATATTAAACAACTCTCTTTTCTCTTCACATTTATTTTTTGTAACGTTCAACAAGTTTTTTTGGTTTAAAATATAAAAAAATCTACATATTGTAATATTCTTTTCTCGTCTGTATGTAGTGCCACTTCGTTACAATCATTTAAATCTCGTTAAAATATAAAAATTCGAAAAATAGAAATGATATATTTACTTAATATTAGGAAAAGTAAGGAAAAAATATATTTAATCTTATTTATTTGCTGTACATTGATCCTATAAAAACAATGTTCGAAAAAGAAGAAAAACACTTAAGCTGATAATACTTATAGGCTAACAATACTGTAGGATGGAGCATCGTAAAAGATATAGTTTTACTGTAAATATCGACACGTAACAAAGCGTCTTAAGTGAAAGAAAATCTCAAAGAATCAAAAGCATGATGATTTGTTAAAAATTATAAAAATTTCTATTCAATTTAGACTGATCTTTGTTAAAAACAGTTGCGTAATACGAAAGGTGCATCTGTCGCCGGGCTGATATATTAAATTACTTAATTCATGCCTCAGTCTGTTAGGTGGATAATAAGGTAATGACACAGTCAAGGTTAATACAAGTGCCAAAGAAGAATTTTTTTTTTCGGATAGCTCCGTGGGCGTTTGACGACCTTCAAATGTTTATAGATTTAAACAAAGCTTTGGAATAAATCGCAATTCGGATGTTTATCTTCGGTTTCAACGAGCTTAAATTAATTTTACAGGCAATATTGATATTTTCCGACTAATATATCGATGGGGATGGTCACTTTACGAAGAGCAAAATCAAATATAGTTAAACATCCATCATAAACCAGCTGGGCATCCGACTATATCTAGCAAATGTATAATTATACTCACGCCAGCGAACAATGAAAAGCTAGACAGTAATTCAGGGTGGAGTACTTTAGTACTGTAAAGAGAGCCTCATACAATACCCTCAATCTGTGAGTAAAGAATAACTCCGAGACCAGAGGGGTGGAGAAGAGTTGGTATCAGATCTTTGTCAAAGATATTCATTTAACGTGAAATTTCGACCATAAACATTCATTAAAACAAAGATTTGTGTCTTTTGAAAGGGAAAAAAACGGAATAGCAGTTTGTTTCTCGTCCTATCCAATTATCCAACCTTAATTATCTAGAAAGCGACACCAGTTTGCCAAATTTATTATATCATAAGTAACACAAACAGAAATGATATTTTTGTGAAGCCTATATCCAAACAATAATTAAGAGTCCCTTGCCTTCTATTTTATACATTATTCATGTAAAGAAACCGTTAATGCTATATTATTGTACGTAAGGCCAACAGTCCGGTCATTAAGTCAAGTCACAAATCAGACTTTCCGTTAAACCTTTCTGTCTTTTCTTCTCAACATCGTCGGCGGCTTTTCTCATTTTTTTTTTAAGGTTCATTATATCTTAGGCTGTAAATGTCCTACTCCGGATAGAAGCCATGTTCTATAAGGTTGAATGCAATTATCATGTGGGGGAAGCCAGACAATGAAGAGAGGGTAAATGGCCAGGCGTGATGTGTTTCATACGTTGTAACATCACGCAGGAAATTGTCAAAATAATTTAATATCACGAATTGAGTTTAGTAAATTGTTATAAGAAATTTATGATGAGAACGGCAATACGTTCTTTACATTTTTCTCTTACTCGCAGTAAGCATGGAAAAAAATATACATTTTTTCATCCTCTCCTTCGCTCAATGAAAAATAATAAAATTACTTAATTGCCAGAAACCAAACTCGAACAAAATATTACCTGTTATCGTCTATAATGCGAAGCATTCCACATGATAGCATATTTTTATATTCCCGGAAGGACTTAGCAGTACGATGATGTAGATGATGATGAACGTGATGATAGGTAGTTAAATACGATGTTGTACGAGATACTTCACTGGGACATGAATCACATTTGTGTTTAGTAGCGTCACATTGGAAGAACTGCACCATTTCTTCAGATAAGTAATGACACGAATTAAATCTAGAAAAAAAGAAGCTATTTTAAAACATAAATAGGAACTAAAAATAATTTTAATGTTATTCTAAACATGGGATTGTTCATTTTTCATAAAAGAGGCTTCTCTTCTTTTGAATTACGAGGAGATTTTTTGCAGAGGAAGTTAAAAAGCGGTGGATCTATGAAAAGATTCCCCCGGCTTGGTAAAAGGTAGACATAAATCTCCTAGCCTCCTCTGCCGGCTTCCAATGAATAAGCGGATGTAAAGTTTGATTGTAACTCGCCTGGATAAGAACCAAACTTAGTTCATGAGCTTAATAACAAAACTAATCTAACGCTCTTTTATTCTAGGTGACATTATTACGCGTTTTATTTTTAGGAAAAGGTTACGACCCTCTGAGGACCTCAGTTTACGATTATCAACTCCGTATCTCAATTATACATTCAACCGACTCCTTCTCTCTCATCTATTGGGTTCATTCTTAAGATAACTCTTTAACATTCATCACCAGACCTCTGCAACAATTTCCTATCGCTACTCGGCCACTATGCACACCTGCGATAAACATCTCAATCCTGTTCCCAATATTAAACATCTTTTCCGCTTTCCCGTTTCACCTGCACTGCTTTTGGAAGGCTATACATCTACTTATCTTAACCAAACATCCCTCAATGACAAGTACTAATGATCACGGGGGAGAACGCTGAATGCCGAGAAAGCAAAGACAATTTGACTATCGCTCGCCTCCATCTTAATCTGACACGTGCAGGCAGAAAGTAGCAGATACTAGAACTTATCTACGACCCCTCTCTCTTTCTCTCTCTCTCTCTCTCTTTCTCTCTCGCTCTTTCTGCATCCCTAGTCCCCTCTATCGCATTTACATAACCACAATGCTTTACATAAAATGTATAGGAAACAATGACTCTTTCGATATGCCAGAGCTTCTTTCCATTTCATAAATCTTTCTGCCTTCTTTGATTCCGTCCTACTTAATATGGCAACAAGTTTCGTCTCCCCAACTTTATAATGTATGCGTAGCTATAAAAGAGATGACGGACTACAGGTTTGTGAACTTAAGCCATAATTTGCTGTAGTGGTATTTTTTTCTACCTTTATGTACATTATTTACCGTGTATTGCAGTGTTATAAAAGAACAAAGCAGTCTTGTGGTTTCCTGCCAGAGAAAATGCGGTGTGGAGAAGGGATAAAACAGCATCAAGGCCATTTTCTGGGATGCAGCCAATAACACTACAGCCGGGCCCCACCAGGGATTGAAAGTCGTTGAATTATTCTCTTTAATCATAATTAGAGGTTTCCTTTATCTATTAGGACCCGCTAATGTAGAGATCAGCTACGTTATCTAGCGATAAGTGCCGAATTAAGATTGGTTATTCGATTGAGAGCGGAACACTTGTAGCTGGAAATATAGAAGGTACAAGCATAGTTATAAGAATAAAAAGCTTTTACCTGGTAACCTCGGAAGGAGCTCTTAAGATTTCTTCGAGTTCCTTGTTCGAATGTTTATTTGGGAGGACAGAAACCATTCGATGTGCAGTGATCACTACGGCTCTAGGATGAGGGGCAGCCAACCAACCCTGGGGACTCACAAAACTCCGACCCTGACGATGCACGTGGGTCGTAGACGGTGGCGCCCTCACAACTTTTGCCCACAAAATAATTGACCGGAGTCGTAAATGTAGAGTAAACAATATATGAACAACAGGTGTGAGGTCTGTTCTCTGATAATAAATCTCGTTGAGATACATTTATAACTAAATGTAATTTGGATTTAAGATATCGGAAAATGGCTAATTATTGCCAATTTCAAACTTCCTATCGAGATAATATTTATCAGCTTGGGAAATCTAAAATAGGCAAGGTCGGCCAGGATGTTGAAGAACAGATTTTTCTTTTTTTATATAATCTTAGCTTTAAGTATCTATCCTTTTAGCTAGAAAAGACAAGGTAACAACGAGGTAAAAACACATAAACGAAGTCTGAGGGCAAATTGTGAAGACAGGTTTGCTTAGCCGCCAGACATAACCTTGCTTAGTATATTTTAAATTCTCTGTTTTTTTTTTTTTTTAATTAACCTCTGTACGACCCAATGCTGACTTTTGATGCGAAATAATTACATTTTTAGATATATACATATATTTTTTTTACGTAACTTGACGTAAATATCAAACGAAGCTCCCGTTTAGCGCTATTCAGTTGATAAATTTACTACCAAGTTTGTTTATGCAACATTTAACGATATTCGATATAACCATTTACTTTCTGCATCTGTCACTTACGTACTCGACTACTTTATTATACTGAGGAGGACCACTATTTTCAGATTTTAATTTTTGTAATTATGAATCACATTTTTAACAAAGTAAAGTATAAACTAGGGGTATGGTAAGAATCCCCGAGGGGTAATCTTTATAGTATACAACTAACTAAGGGGTTGGAATACCGTGACATTCGGCATGATTTACATGAAATGAACGAATGAATCACCTCGACAACATTTGTGCTTGTGCATGTTGCTATATTCGCATTCGCCCGGTTAGTTTTATTGCATTATATCTCAAAGTAGATCCGCCCCGAATTATAACATCCACAGGTTTGTCGAAGTTGACTCACCTCCCAATAATTTCCATCGTCTCCAGGGATAATAAGGATTATCGAAAATCTAACACGTCCTAAAAAACATAAATAACTGTTTACGGGCTTGTTTTTTTTTTTATTTAAAAAAAATCTATGTTAAGGCCTTATTTTAAAAGTCGATAATTACTTTACAGGATGTCTCTTCTTAAAGCATGATTAATTAGAAGAATTAATTTTGTGAGGAGCTACAACCATTGACCAATGGTGTGTCTGTCCATAAATGACAAACCAGAGGTGTTTAACAAAGTGTAAGAATTGCAGAATTGAATTAGGAGTGCTGTAATTAACTCAAAAACATTCAACAGCTGTTGCCGATTTCATTACTTTCAATCGCATATGAATAGAAATAATTTAATTCCGAAAAAAAAGCATTTAAAATAGTCGACACTCGTCTCTAAATCTAGATTTTTCGACTCCTCTTTTTTCATAAATATTTATTCAACTTTTAACAACCCCTACTCAACTATACTAAAAATATCGAAATTGTTTATTGTCATAATTTTGTTTTTTTCTTCCGACAACAGAAAGGAAGTTTAATATTTAAACCTTCGATTCAGAACTTATAAATAATAAAAATAAAATTAAAAAAATAACAAATATATTATTTATTAATTTTTATTTTCTTATACATTATTATTAATTTTTAAATATATTTTTTTTCTGTTTATTTTTTAGACAGAAAAGAATTCTGTTAAAAATAATTGCAATAAAGTATTTTTTTTCCTTCAAATTATCTTTATAAAAATTTTTATAAAGTTATTTTTATGAAAAAGTTTTGTTTACCGGAATTATTTTTATATCTTGTTTCTTTTTTCCAGAATAAAAATGACAATTTTATTCATTAGTTTTACTAAAAATAGAAAAAAGAGAAAGGAAAAAAAAGAAAGGAAGGAAAACCTTTACATTCTTCAAAAATTTAATATTTCTATTTTATGTTTTTCAGCTTAAGTTTTTTAAGTTTTTTTTCAAGTTAAAAAGTTACAGAAAATTTCAAAATTCGGCTCTGTATTTAATAATTTAAACAAATAAAAATATAAAATGAAAAACCCGAACAATAAAAAAATATATATATATAAAAAAGCCATACCTGATAAGAAAGAATGTTTTTGTTCTCAAGGTTAGAGTCTTGAGAGATGGGAAGAAGTAGAAACAAACTTTCAAAAGAAAACACGTGTAAATAAATCCTACTAAATATCTAGTCAAACAATGCAACTTTGCTGAATGGGATTTGTTGTTTCGTGATTGTATTTTAAATCTTCAAGTCACGATAAGAACCCAAATGTGGAAAAAAAAGGTAGATCGAATAACAAAAGTTCAGATTCCAGAAGATTAGAGGTTGCTGCTAGAAATATTTAATAAAAATACTTGGATCTGCTTGACGGAGATTGCAGAAAAGATTAGTTGTGTGAATAAGAAAATGAAAAAACTAAAACTAAATTTTCTTCTTATTTGCGTATAAAATGCTGTTAAAAAACGAATAAATATTTCTGTTTTATAGGAAAAAAAACAGTAAGATTTATTCTTCTTACAGTTTTTTTTACTTACATTATTTATGGAAAAAAATTAACTTTTTCTTAGATTTTTATAAATTTTAGATACAAAAAAGTAGAATCATTTTGTAATTATTATTTGCTTTGAAATGTATAAAAGAAACGTAGAAAGTAATTAAAAACTCTTCGTTCAATTATAACTTTACTATTAGTTTTAATGACACAATCGTAGTAACAACTATTGGACTGACAAGTGCAGACTGAAAATATGAAAGAGAAGACTTCTCGTCTAACTATTGCTCTAACCACTACCTGGCTATCGGCTATTGTTCTTTAGAGTGGTTGCCATTACTTTGCTCCCTGTCCTCAATCATATCTGTAACCGTCATTGTCTACTCTGTTCCCCTCATTCTGGTAAAGACGTCAACGCTATTTTATACCGTATACCAACTACCGCGTTGTTGTATTGTGGTTACTGAGCCGAATGCAGTCACATTAAGCGAAAACGTCAGCACTACGGGATCTAAGTTAATAGGACAAACAAATACAAATATATCTTTTCGTCATATTTCAAAAGTTAAAAATCTTCCTACCAAAGTTTCGCTCTTAAAAAGAGATGATTACGTGCAGAATTAAAGTGGTGCATTGTCATAGTACCACCCTCCTCACCCAAGATGGTCCACCCAGACAGGTGATTTGATATCTGACTCACTGGAATTGGGATGGAACCATCTGATAAGACGTAAAAACGACCTTCGACCTTTCTTTCTCCATGTCTCCTCGTATGGCTTTCTTTAATAAGTTTCTTTATTTTATATACGCAAAAATGCATGGTTAAATTGTTTTTATTTGATGGATACCCACAAAGAATGTTGTAAAGTATGAGGAAACATTTTTTATTAAAAATTCCAAGCGTTATTTAAGAAAAAAAGAATAAGTTTATGTCGTTGGATTTATAAAATAAAAAAAACAGAAAACTAATTTTAAATTGCCGTACAGTACATTATACAAAAATAATCTTCTTCAACAAATTTTCTTGTGGATTAAGGTTTTAATACCGATATTAGTTCAGGATCAGAAAAAAGGAAAGGCGTCATAAAAACGAACATTGTTGAAAGGATTTTGTTCGCATTTTTTTTTCAACCCTTCAATAATTTATAAATAGATACCAACTTTTTGGAGGATTTATTTATAAAATATTGTCTTATTTGTGCTTTTGAAAAGCGAGAGAAAATATCACTTATGAGAGAAAAAGTCTATGCCAAAGTGTGACATATTCCGACATGTGCGACACAAGCAGCTGCTCAGTCACTTTGAACTTTCAGTTTTGTTACTGCCCGAAACGGTTTAGTTTATGCCTCCCCAGATGGCACTGTCAGAGATGTGACGTCAGTTCCCCTCCTTAACATTCGTCAGTATTGTTCGATTCTGTGTGTCCAATTGGGCTGTATGTTCCTATTAACCACACATCAACATTGTTGCAAGACATTCAATGAATGCTGTTTGTCGCGACAGCTGGGTCAATCCCAAACCGGAGACATCTGTAATCTTTTTGCCAAATCACATGTGACAATGTTGTCAATTGTCGCGAGAGTCGAGATATTGCTTTTGAATAGAAATCGCACTCGATAAGTTCTTTTTTTCAACAAGGCGAAAGTATGAATGGGCCGATAACATATATACGAGATTGGTTAAAAGAAGTGCAGAAACGAAACTAAACTGGAAGTTTTTCACAAAGTATAAAGAAAAAGCGCAACTTCAGGCAAAAATTTCACGCAAGAGAAACGCGTAAAGTAGGTATTGTTGTCAACTGTAGCTGTTATATGTCCTTTAAAGGATCTAAAAAGGTGACCCAGTGCTAGATTATAAGAAACCAGATCGGAACCACAAAAACCTTAGAGGACCGCGTCCTCTTTTCTCGTATTAAAAGTTCCATTGTTCCTTTCTTTCGTGTACGTGAACATGTCCCTGTTTTCATTAGATATCCTTATATGGCCAATAAATGAATTTTCAACTTAAAGCATTTTTATAAGTCAAAACTTTAATTTCGTTAGTTGTACATTAAATAAAACTCGTTACTCAGCTTAGGCAAATTATTTATACGGCAATTTCCTGCGGAAAACAATGGAAACCTACCTTTTGTAGTACGCATTAAAAGTTTAAGGCGAAAATCTGAAATCCCGGTAAAACCGAACTTGGAATTAACAGTCGCCCTGTCATTCCTGATAACCTATGGCAGTGCCTGTCTCTAATTAATGTCCTGTTTGATAAGATAAACTCTCAGCTTTTTATCTGTCTTCAAAAGAAACGTTTATTTTCAGGGAGACTGCGGACTATTCTAGTCATTTATCTAAAACTGGGGCTTACCGTTTTTGTGGTTGACGCCTAACCGCTGCATAGAATAACCCAAACAATTTCAATTATTTATCATTATGGATCACAGCGTATATTTCCAATGCAAAAAGAGCAGAAAATCTCTTTGAAGATCATCAAATCATATAGCGCTACTCTGGGATGAAACAGCGTGATCTATGTCGTTATAACATTAATGTGGATTCATTTTCTAAATGCATTAATTAACAAGCGCCTGTATCGACCATAGAAGGCTCGATCTTACAAACTACCTGCGATAAATAGGCCCATTATATCTAAGCGTGCCCCACCTGGATTGATATGCATATAATATTTATCTAACACACGCGATGGAAACTCTCTTAACCAATCTTTCGCCAGCGCTGAATAAGATGAACTAATTGAATCGAGTTAGAAGAAGAAATTTTATAAGATTTACAGAAATTTTTAGCCGAGTTTAATTATAACTATTAATTATTTACGCAGGAATCCACCAAGTATGCTTATGATAGAAGTTCTGCCTTATTAATTGAAGAGAGCGGAGTAGGAAAAAAAATATAAATGAGTAATTACTTTGTTTTTAAAGAAAATAATTATTGTAAACCTCCAGATGGAGAATTAGAGGGCAACCAGGTGTTCAATATGTAATGTTACGTCATTTAAGGCTGTTCAGGGAGTCTGCGTAATTGGAGAATTACAACGATCAATTGTTAGTGAACGTGCTGTGGAATATCATCTGCAGATTTAAGGTCTAAAGATAGGAACCTCTGGTTACAACTACAGGCTATTAGTGATTTAGATTCGATTTTTCTGTTTCAAGTTGTTTCTTGCTAACAGAAAAATCGGTTGCCGAAAGAAAGTGTGGTGATCGGTAAACTTATCCACTCTACTTTAAATTCATATTTAATGAATGAAGAAGGATTGAAATGCGATAGTTTCTCTCTGCATTTAAATCTTATGGAGTTAAAATTAGTTTTTAAAACTTGTCTGTGATAATTATTCATCATTTAAGAACTGATGAACTGTTTAATTAATGCTAATTTCGAAAACGAAGGAATTTTAAGTAGAAAACTCGAAAACTTTTTGAAAATATTAAAGTGGAAATATTTTCAAGATTAGTTTTCATCCCACAATGAGGAAAACTTGTTTGAAGAGATTCATCACAAACCTACGTAAAAATTCTTGTTTATGCTATGCAAACTGTCTTTCTTATTAAATTAAAAATACTGCAGAAAAAATATGTTTGATTTATTGCTTCATTTTTGACAAATTATTAATGAAAATAGAAATTTCTAATTTTCTCTTAATGATATTATCATTAATCTTAATAATACTTAATTTTTATTTATGCTAATTTTAGGGATAAAATTATCTCACGCGATATTTCCATAATATAAGTAAAATTATAATTTATTAGATTAGTAACTATCAGATTTTGCTATTATATAATCAATTTCGTAATCGAAGATAAGGCGACGAATTTACAAATTACCTTGATTAGAACACAAAGTCCAGAGGTGATTTTATAGCCCATTAAATAACAAAATACCCTAACAGACGTGTCTGACAGAAAAGAAGACTGATGGTCTAAAAATTTCACGTCTGGTTCTAATCCGATAGTAACCTTTGACCTGACCACTTTACAACTTATCCGTAGGGCCAACTTGTAGCATTGATTCATATGCAAGCAGGTGGCAACACTCTTGCCTTGACCGCACCTCCCCCCTTACTACATATTCATGAAATCATACTGACAAATGTTTTCCCCTAACATTGATAGTTGGTCCAAAGTACCCTCTTATTCACCTGATGAATCATGTAATAACATGGTCTTAATTAAAGGTTATGGTCTTGGTAGAAAGCTCGTACCATCTGCCTGATACCAATTGTAGTGGAGGATGCACGGACTATACTGTTCTGTCTCTTTATTAGTCTTGTTCTGTACGAGTCGTTAATGTACAAGTGGCCATGTCAATAAACTATTGGATAATTTTACGATTTTGTTCTGTAAATTATCGCATATCGCCATCTTTTATTATCATGTATAATTAGTGTAAAGCTTAAAATGCAATGACTTAACATAACAAAATTGTAAATTTTAATTATACTGTGGGGATTATGGTCTTCGTTTGTTCTGATTAAATTATCTCTAACTCTCTGTATTTAACAAGAAAAAAATAATATAAATTATTAGTCGACTGTAGCAGCGAGCCGGAAAAAAATAGTGGTTAACACAAACCATCACTTTTATATAATTTGTTTTCTCAGACAAGTTTATGGACGGAAAGCAAAGCATTATTTAAGATCGAAATCTTAGCGAAGAGTTATAAGATTTGATGCTTTTTGCATAAAATTCCCGTCAAACATAAATTACATGACCCAACACGGAATTTTCAATAAACAAATGAAAAACATTTCTAAATATAAAGAGAGCTTTTTAAAAAATTCTAAAACGAAACGTACTTTAGTATGTCTATAAATTTCACCTTTAATTGGACACCGTAAATTAAAGTTAGAGAAAGAACTGAAAGGAGAAGCAGGAGAAAAAACGCTTACAATTGTATGCTAGGTCTATATATCAAGCTACTGGCTTGTGCTGTAAATATTCTTACTGGAAAATGGAGTTGAATAAGATTAAAAAAAAAAAAAAATTGTTGCCAAAAAGGATGTCGTGCAATTACTACTAGACAAGTTGCTCTCATTTTTCGTTTCGTGAGGTATTTGTTAGATACAGACGATTTTCTTTAATGTCACTGACCTAATTAAGCATAGCATTGTTCATTTAGTAATTGTCCGGGTCGGAAACCGTTCTAAGGCGAATTTTGAATATCTGCAATTCGATTGGCTAGTTTAAAATTTCGTTTAACGGTCACTTTACAATTTGAATTTCTTCCATCGAATAACAGATGTCGATTACCGCCTACTCAATTAAACTTCCGTTTCAGTTTCAAGACATAACTGATGAATTTGTTTTACGTTAAATTTCAGCTCGTAACCTGTAAAAAAGAAAGGAAAAAAGTTTAAGGAATCGAGATCAAAAACTACCAGAAATAATCATGATGGTTGCTATGACAACTGGTTTCTCATCATCCACAGAACAAGAGATTGAAAAAGTACAGACTGGCATCAAACCATTTTCAAGTAAGTTAAGACAACGTTGGAATTCAATAGTATGTTTTCTACTTGTTTTTTTATATATTGGGTCTAACAGAATATAAAGTCTAGTCCTAATGGAATTTTTCAAGTCACACATTCGTAAAATTGACAGCTGATGTTCGCTACTCTTTTTTCACGTTTATATTCACATTAGCAGTTACGAGTATAAAAATAAAGCAACAGAATACATTTACAAACTTTCGTCATTTGATGATTAATTTTTGAAAAGTTCATTTAAATGAAATCAGAATGTTCTTAATTATATTTTTCAAATTTAAATCTCTAATAATATCAGTTTTTTTTCTTCTTCTCACCTCTGTCTGCAATATCAAAATAAATCAAACAAAAATGATTGAATATGTTTCCTTTATCATTTTATCTTTTTTACCCCTCCTTCGTGTCATGATTCACCATAATTATCTTCATGACGTCAGAAAAGATAGAAGGTTTCTGACATCAAAAGCTGAAAACTGTTAATAATGAGTTTAGGATAAATTCTTTCCTAACCTCTCTGCATTCCAAAATGTATATGTGATTCTTGTGACAAAAGCTACTACAGGAAAAAAGGAATTGATTTTTTCCTTCTTCAATAGACTAAACTACACCACTACTTTTTTTTACTTTCTGCATTTTTTTAAAAAATGATACAGTGATACATATGCCAAGACTTTTAAAAGAACATTGTATTTTATTATTGAACACACTTAAAAGCTGTTCATTATTAATTTGTATACAGGTTTAAACCTTAAACACCGTAAATTAAATCATGAATAATTTATGTATTTGTTGCAGAATTTTAAACATTTACGTGTAAATAAAAGTTAACTGCTTTGTAATAAAATCGATATTTATATTAAATATTATAAATATATAAGTCTATTAATAACAATAAAATTAATAAAATACGAGTAGCCCTGCTCCTATTTTTTACCGGGCCGGAGGAAGGTTGGGGCTCGTAGTGGTTCCTAGCCCTAAAATTAAAGCTATTTTTAAAGGTAAATTAAAGGTAAAAGGGGCCTACTGTATCCCCGGGCCCCATACAAACTCTCGCCCTCTACGAGTATATTCATTTGCTCCAGGAAGATTGTACTCGTGTGTGTTTCAGTTAAAAAAAATAAAAGTGAATTTTAAAAACATACTGTGTAATGAAGGAAGAAGAGAGGAATGGGAAAAAATCTGTATATTTTGGGGAAAAAATGAAACTTTGAAGAAATGTAAGGTATGCAAATTTATTTTAAAATAGTAAAGTACATTTAAGTTATGTAAATATTCTAAAATAAAAGAGATTAAATTTGTTTTAAAATATGCTATATCAACGTATTATAATGTAAAAGTCGATGCTAGAGTAAAGGTAAAGGTGTGTAATATTTTCTTTAAAAATCCTTTTGAAATAAACTTAAAAATTTATTTTAATGTACTTGAAATTATGACAATGTATTAAAACGAAAGATTTAAATCGATTTTAAATAGGACTTATAAGTAATTAGAATTAATGGAAATTACAATCAGAAGAAAATACGTAACCTTAAGCAGTAAATATTTCTTAATTGATAAGTGATTTAATTATAAATTACAATTAAAGTAACTAATTCGGTGTTGTACCGTAAGAAGTATGTTGCCACAAGAGCATGGATGTAATAGAAACGGAGGTGTTCTCCTAAATAATTGTTGCAAATTTCGGGTACTACCCACCGCGGTCATCAACAGCCCGGTGGATTTTATCACATTAGGCGCTCTAGAGAAAAATAATTTTAGGTCTAAACTACTTATCGTTGTTTAGTGGCATCATTAAAGACAAAAGATCTCAGTCGCATTCGTGTTCTGCATTAAAGCTTAGTAGTTTATATAAGTAGACCGAAGACCGAAGTACTTAGTTATTGTTTTCTCTATCCATTAGGATAATACAGATGGTACGAGATAAAGTGGACCTGGGTGTTGTCGAACCGAAGCTTTTTGCAACAAAGACAAGGCGTCGGTATACGCATTATCCAGAAGGCGTATTCTCCCTACACGAAGTGACGTAACCCTACCTGACCTTATACGTGATATTTAAAAATGTGGATTAATGTTAAACGCCTTAAGAATTTTTAATGTCCGCACCTCCACGTATCGGAAAGTTACAAACAGAAATTGTCATTGATCACGATACGAAATTTTCAAAGTTTTATGATGATAAATTTAATTACTAACATAAACACGATGGGTTTTGATAACTTAACTACCGCTTTACCAATGAGAAATTTTTTATAAATTTCTAAAAAGTGAATATTTCTACTTTTGCATATTAACATCGACCTACATGCCTGAAAAGAATGGATATGAATTTTAATGATACATGCCACGATATTGGTTAAATTTCCTGCTTCTGTTCTTTCTGTTTTTTGGGTCACATTTGTATGGAAGAACACGAATTTTGCCTAAAGACATTCGCTAAACGAGTTTATCTACGAATGGATACGAAATCTATATTCAATTCGGAAGTAAGATTAGCATTTCTCACACTTTCCATTAAATCTTCTACTGATCTTCTACACATAGTCTACATATTATATCTTATATCTAATATGATAAGTATTTTTTGTAAGAGTATCATTCGGAATGAATTGTTGCTGTGAGTGAAACTTATCCGTTAACATAAAAAACTGAAATATCGATGAGATATTTTAATAGCAACCTTACAATAAAAGCAAAAAACAATTATTTTAAAAAAGACAAGCAATCATTACAAGTTATCCACTCCAGTTTCGAGTGCCCAGTAATACTGCCCACCTTCATAAGTATGTATCTAGTGTTGTTGCACATCTAACAAGATAAAATAAAGTGCATATTTCTAATTTAGTAGATAGGCCCACGTTCTTCCTCGATTTTTCCAAGTCCAACGACCCCTTAAATCCTCATCTTATGTTTCTTAACAGCTATCCACATTGTGATTAATGCGATGTTTTGTGGAATGTCAAGAAGAAAAATCCATCCAACTTACATCACACACCTGCTGAGTAGACCTATTACACACTCAGAGTGGTTGTGTAACATTATAACTTATATCTATATTCAGATCAAAAACTATCCACGTTTTCGAGTACTATTAGATATTATAATCAGTTAAAACTGCATTTTAAATCATTTTCCTAGTTTCATTTTTCTTGTTTAATTAAAAAATTATATATTTACTTCATAAAAAAAAACATAATCTTCAGTTCGGTGGTCGAATGATGTCTTCTGGTTTTTTAATTTATTTTAAATCCCTATTGGATTACAACCAGACAAAAAATAAAATTATAAAAAAGGAGAAATATCCTTCAATTCTTATGAAAATTTAAAGAAAATAAAATAAATAAAATTAACTTAAAAATATTTCTAGTGCTCTAATATATCGTTTAACTTATGTAAAGAAGGAATCTATCCGGAGAAATCAAAGAGGAGAGATGACACAAGTTACATTACATTAAGCACCTTTTTATCTTAAGTTTAATGTGGATCATATTTTCGAACGTGTCCAATATTCCGTAATTTATCTATTTTGTTTATGATGAGTAAGGCAAACTCGCACAAATTTTCAAACGGATTAAGAGTAGTGACGCATATTTGTCTATTCACAGACGGATACATATCCGGTACAAATATTGACATCGTTTAAATGATTGACTCGTGATTCAGGGTCTCTGCTAATCCTCTCTCTACCATTCAATTATATCCGGAAATCGACCGGAGTTAAAACTGTCACTTCCGGAACACTGAGACTTAATCCCTCAGGAAGGCACGGATACTCGACGAGAGTGACTAAGTATCGCTACCTTCCATAGCACATATGACTCAATCTCATACTTCCATAGACTAGAGGTAAAATATTATTTTCCCTACAACAAAAATCCTAGTCTGATTGGCCTGGCATTTCAAGCGTTGACGTGACAACCGAGCTTAAATCCCGTCCGTATGAAAAAAAAGCCACTTTGAATAAAAATATGTAATTGCTGAAAGAACATAAATCATAACAGTAGGTCATTTTTTTACTTTTTTACATAAAGACTTTAAAAAAGTCGGCTGCATATAATTGCCGCGCTGCAAAAATCGGGTCAGGTTAAAACGTAATTTAAAAATCTAGATATCAGTCACAAACGTTATATCAAAGAAAACTTGCGACACATCATTGCAGAGTTGATGAGCTGAATAGATGCGAGAACATGCTCCGATGTAAATGGGGCTGCACGGTTACATCGGTCATGTTTTACCAATCTGTGTCAAAATATATATTGTATCTAAGCTTGTTTATCTTACTCCTATCGAAATATTCACTTCTGTCATCGATTACGTCCATAATAGGTTTATTATATCAGTGAATGTCACGTCTACTTATTAGAATAGGTCTGCACGCCTTGTTTTTTTTACCTACATTTCGCTAGTTACTTATACTGTATTTGTTAACCACTTATTTTACGGGATAGTTCTTGATTGTATCCTTTTATATCAAAGTCCTAATACGTATATTTCAGTGTAATTTTTTTTCAATTAGCCTCTTTTCTATTTCCTCGTCTGCGATGTAGAAAAAGAGCGAAAATCGCAGCTGCAGTATGAATTGTAAACAAACGATTTCAATCTATCAGCATGTAAAACGAGACACGAAAAAATCGTCATCAGAATCAACTGGTTAGTCCAGTTGTTAAGCAAATAAGTGCCAATCGATACGTTTGTTAAAGGGCAAACGATCGTAATCACGCCAACTGTCTTACGACCACTAATTATTTGCACGCCATATTCTACAAAATTTACTGGCGCCATCTGACGATAAAAATCAAAAATTCCGTAAATTCATTACTCGAAGGGAGAATAAATTTTTTTTAAAAATACAAGAAAATTATTGTTATTTAGTTCAGTATAAAAAACAAACAAAAAAAGGAAACCTGAAAGAGCTTGGTTAATCTCCGTTCTTCTTTTATCCTATATTTAACCTATTTGCCTAATATGATTCACGAGAGAATTATCGACACATTTCCATAGTTATGATTAGGATTTTATTTTTTGTTTCGCTTGTTTCTGAGTCACAGGGAATCTTCAGATTACTGCCAGGATCACGATTGTGGCTGGGCAATCAGTCACAGCACTTGAGCAGGCTTAAGTCTATTGTGCTGTATGGAAATTTTTAGCTCCTCCAAAGCTTCTCTCTGACGCGAATGATGGATCGCTGGTGATCCAATTATGGACTTTAACGAATTCACGAAGGACAGATGTCCATCGTCCTTATAAAATATGTTTATAATCGACTGCTCCCGATACCGCACCCAAAGTACTTGTTGAATTCACAGGCAAGCGACTCCGTTCCCGACTGTCATGTATCTCCCACCTGCTGTAACTAATCCTGGTGATAATCGATTAATCCCAGACAATATTAATGCTGTTTTCATATCGAGGTGATATTTTAATTAAGCGGCATTTTACCTTAAATAAATATCTTACCGAGTATTATTTGCTGAATTTTAATAGCTTATTGTATTCTTTTACTCTTCAATAATCTTATCTTAATTTTTAAAAATTTACATTTTTAAATTTTAATTAGCAAAAGTACAATTAAAACATTTTAACGAAGAAATAATTTTAATAATAGACATCGAAACAATGTAATTTTGTATAAATTTAAAACTACATTGTCCCGCCATCTACCGATAAAATAAACAATTAATAAATTATTTTTTTAATTTTCGATTCCATTCTGGAGTTATTTTAATATTTAAGTTGACAAATTATAATGAGTTTAAGCAATTAATTATTTGTGTTTCATTATAGCATGAGTAAATTAAACGAGAGTGAGTTACGGCGAGTTTACTATTTTTTTCCTCCACTTCTCTTCTTTAATGCAGCAATCTACTACTAGATGGCGGCAATTTCAATTCGGTTAGTAATTATACTCGTTCACTCTCTCCTTCATTTGCTCTCTTATTAAGTCCCTTGTAATTACTGTGTCGATCATAAAACGGTATTAATTACCTCGTTTTAAGAACAATTTTTCGATCGCAACTTAACAAAAATGTCTGCGGGATTACAAGTCTGACGGCTTCATAATTAATAATTTTTTCCTCTAAAAATAAAATATAGAAAAAGCAAATTTTCTCTTTATAAAATAGTAAATAATATTTTTATCAAAATTTTATTATTTTTTTATTGTATAATAATAATAATAATAAAATATTAATTTTAAGAAACTTTTTCAAAATTTAACTTTAAAGTGTACCAGTAGATGGCACTACGTGCATTTATTAAATACGTGTTAAGAAGATTCCTGTAATTTGCACTAATATTTAAATTTTTAAAATTAAGAAATTATTTTTAATTTCTAATTTTTATTGTTAAATTAATATACAATTGTTCGAAAATATTTATTTACAATTGAATCAAAGTAGATATATTTAAATAGTTATTAATCGCTGGATAACCGAGGCGGTTAAGGCGTCAGTTATAACCTCTCTGAGAGATTCAGCATCGTATCCCGGAGAATCTTTTATGGGCGGCAAGTCCCGGATATTGACCGAATTGTGGGCCTGGCCAAACTTACGATGGTTATGGAAAACGAGCCCTTTTATTGTCCACAGGGCAGAGAGAGCTAAAACTAAAGGAAAAAATGTTGAAAAAATTGCGCTTAAAGCTAAAATCCAGTTAATAAAAGTTAACAGTCCGAAAAAAGAAAGAAAATTGCTAAACTCAAACTTCGATTAACAGTGAAAAGTGATTTTAAAAAAGAAAGTTTGACAAAAACTTTCCTTGACCAGGTTGGTTTAACCCCGAGGAGTATTGAAGTTCTATGGACATACAATTCTGACATATTTACCTTTAGGAAATGAGGTTTTTTTTCCTTAACTTTTTGATAGACGAATTGGAGTTTATAAAATAAGTTAAAGGTTACACTCAAGTTCACATCGAAGACTTTATAAAATATAATTCAAATGGTAAATAATGCGGAAAAAAAACTTTAAATGAAAATATAGGCCTATATAAGGGCTTTTCTATTGTGTTTTAATATTTAAAGACTTTTCTTAGTTTTGTTTCGTGATGGAAATTATTCGGTATTGTTTATTCAGTTATTTACTAATATGAATTTAAATTTTAATAATTTACTTGCTATCAATACGCTTTGGTGAATGTTAGGTTGAAGGTAAATACGTGTGAGGATTGGAAAATTCGCTATCGATCCTTTCTACCGCTATTGAAACGTTCTTGGCTTTAGTATATTATTTGTATGTTCACAGTTACCAATTCAATTTTAAAATATTTCTACTTAAGGAGTAGGGAATCAATAATTTCTTATAAATTATATAACAGTTTTATTCATTTTAAGTACGAATATGTATATATTTTTACTTTTATTTTGGAGAGATTCGAACTCCGAATTAAAAAAAGAATCACTTTTGGAAGACATGAATAAAAAAAAACTGATATTAAATTTCTTTTTTAAAAATTTAGTTACGTTACTTTTAAATTTTAATAGGAATTTTATTTTCTTTTTCTTAATATTTTTATCAAAGATCGTATGTAAATGGTTTACGAACTTTTCTAATCAGATTTTAAATTAATCTGTAGCGAATAAAATATAATTTATGTAGCGAGCTTTAATTCTTACAAAATATTTATATTATAAAACTGCAATGCACTTCTAGAGCCATTAAAAAAATAATAATAATATAATAAAAATAATTCTACGCAATTTAGTTTAATTAAAGAATTTTATTTAAAAAATTATCCTATTTAATAAATTTTAACCGCTTTATTTTTTCTTAATAATTAAACTAATCTGCTTAAACTTTTATTTTTGTTTTGCATGTAGTAACTTAAATGACCCATTAGATATAGAGATATATTACATGTTTTTATCTATAAAAATGCAGAAAATGAATTTTATATTATTAAAAATAAATATATTCTGAATTTTATAACATTAATATTTATATATTATGAAGAATTCAATTTTTATAAACGGTAAACTGCCGCCATAACATTCCCTTTCTGCTAAGAAACTGTACACACGTATTGCCATCTGGTATTACATTTATGAATTATCAAAACTAAAAAAAAAAATTGGATTAGGATTTTTTGGACATTTTTTTAGAGAATTAATAGTGTTTTTTCCCCCCTTTTATTTAGGAACAAGAAGATAAGAGAGTGGGAAGAGTGAGTGACAATTCACGTTTCAAAGGAAACATTCGACACGAAAAGGGAGGAAACCGATTCTTCTAGGGCGATAAATTGGGAGTTTAACGTTATAAATACGCATCGGTATATCTGACAGAAATGGGTGTGAGTCTTAAAAAAAGTAGCGAAAAAATTATTTGAATAATTGAACAGAATTTGCTCATTAGAGGAAGATAATGAGAAAGTCTAATAATGGTTGAAAAAATCCAAAAATAAAAACGTTTCTAATAAGTTATTAACATATCTTGAATGACAAATGTATCTCGTTATTGAATTAAATATAAAATTACATTTTATAGAAAGTATTTTAATTAATAAAACTGAAAAAAATAATTAAATGCTGAATAGTTTACACTTTTCTCACTAGATGGAAGCAGCCGGATTCATCGTATTTTTTTCCATTTTATATCAAAAAAAATTTTTTGACGTTACAAGAAAAAATTATTTTAATGTTTTACCAGTATTTAAAATATATCCATTAACGCTATTTTTTTATTTTTAAATCAATTAAAACTTTCATAAATTTAAAGAATTTTGTTCAAACTCTAGTAATATATGTCTATGCCAGCATTTTGTTCACTAAACTCCGTCTAGATTAATGCAACGTTAGCACTTTACATTGAAATTCTAGAAAATTTTTATATAACTATAAAGACAGAAATTGATTTCGGAACATAAAATAATAAATCGAAGAAAGGAAAGAAAAAAGAATTAAAAAAAAATGGAGGAAATGATATTGAATATATATTTTTTTTTAAATAATTTTTCTAAACTAATTTTGGATTTATAGATAAAGACAATTTGTTGTTTCGTTTAAGCGGAGTAATTAGAGTAAAGAATCTTGGCTATGGCCTCATTACACATATTACAGCATCCAGTGCGTTTCCTTATTCTGGGATTTATGGCTCACGCTGTATTGCTCATATTGTTTTTCTTTCTATCTCATTGATTTCTTTCTCGATGTTGACCTTTGTTTCTGTGTTGATCCCGCCTCTCGATTGTTCCCAGCTATTCCTTATCTTCTCAGAATACACTAACTTATCATTCAGACAGGAATTCCTTGTCTACTCTCGATTGCCAAAATATTTTTATATTTCTTTTATCTGAATTTATTATGTAATTAACAAGATTTATATTCCAGAATCTTAAATTTTCATTATTTAAAATTAAAATTATTTAGTTTGTAGGATGTTTAAAGAGGAAAAAAAAAACAATCCTTGAGTATATTAGATTTCTCGTTTTCTTTCTATTTCAATTATCAATTTCCTCTTCGAATGTAAACAGATTTTTGTTCTGACTCTTGTATTTTTATTAAATAAACTGCTTCACAAACACTTTACAGTTACTGATAAACTTTTTAAACATTTACTGTTGATCCTAGCAAAAAGGAAAACCTAAACCTCTTTAGTCCACGTAGATTAAATCAAATGATGATTCCTCCCTTTGCGAGAGGTTTTCGACTTGTTTGTTGATCATTGAAAGAATTGTGTGGAGGAGAAAGTAGAGAAAGTGATTGTTAGCAATGAGAATTCTTATTTGATAAGAATATCTAACACAAATCTTTATATATAATCTGTACAGTTAATGGTGCAAGATTACTGGTGGATTGGCAAACATAATTAATTGGGTGTGCAAGCTATTTATCAAAATATACCTCATGCAGCGCTGATATTCATTCTAGCTTAGACATTATTGATTACCTATGCTTTCAAAGTTATTAGTATTATCGAGTTTTTAATGTATTTTAATTTTTTCTTTTATAACAAAAAGCTTTTGCTTGATTCGTAAATATTCTGTTAAATTATCAAAAAATAAATAAATGACTGAAGTATAATATATACAAAATTATATGTCGCAGTTTGAATGAAGTTTATAGCGTTTTTTTAAATCGATTTTTATTTTTTAAACTATTTTAAATAGACTTTTATATACGAAACCACGATTTTTTTTTATATTCAAAACATGTTTTTGAATCGATTTTTTAAATTAAAAATTTATCTCGGATGTTCCCCGTAACAATTTTTAAAGATATCTTTTTACAGAAACTGTTTTCGAAAAATAAATAAAAAAAAAATCGCCAGCGAGGCGATGAACTCGAGTCGCTAGTTTTGAAAGAAGCGAGAAGAGCGAGTTTCGATTTAAAATGCCGTACAATATTTAACAGTCAAATAAGCGAAATATTTATTTTAGGATAGTAAACAAGTTAGTTTCGATTACAATTTAATTCGATTTAACATTCCTGCTTCGACAGAGCGCAAAATAGCACATCGCGATAGCGATTCGCGACTAGTCACGCGCTGAAGATTTTGTAATAAGCGAAACAATCTTCTGTTTAATAAACATAGAATAATCCTCATGGCAAATTATTCACTGGGATTAAACTTAATTGATTACTTAATCCGGATTAGCTACGTTTCTTTAATTCGGGCGTATCTGATAAAGAATAAATATTTTAAAAGCACTTCATCTTGATCCTTTTGCTTAAGAGTTAATGGCCTTTGCCCTCTCTTCTGTTCGAATAAAGCAGGATATTTGCCTTATCTAAGAACATCTACCCTTAATTAACAACCGTTGAAATGATTAGTAATGTGCTAACACATTCAGCAATTTGTCCATTTGCTTAAGAGAAATCCTCTGTTAAATTAAATTTGTGTGCAGGTGGAATTTCATTCATTGCTCTATATAAACAGTCCCCATCTGAACTAAATATACTGTATAAACATTAACTAGTTTGGCAGAATTTTAATTTAAATTTTACCGAGTAAATTTCTTTAAAAAAAAAGCCCGTAAATCAATTTTGAAAGAGCTTTGCTCCTGTGATGAGGACTTTCTCCTTAAATTGATTTATAGCTAGAAAAACCTTATCTATACGTAGATATCTTTTAAAAACCTTAAAAATTCTAAAATTTTATTCATTAAACAAAAAAATTTTTAATTAATTTTTTTCTTTATTAGATTCAAGGTGAAACTCTTGTTACTAGTATCATAACTTCTGGCTCTCTAATTAACTTTTTATGATATAAAAGACTAGATAAAGTAGTAATAATGTTTGTGAAATAGGAAAAAATAACAGGAAAATCGATATGTATAATTCTGTAGATCCTACTTCGTAATTTATCCTTTAGAGCCCAGAAGAGGGGAGATAAGTATATTTACTCTAGTGAGATGATAGGGGAATAAAACCACTAAATTTATTCTAGTAGGAAAATAGGGGAGCAAAAACGTATATGCTAAAATAATAAGAGAAGTTTTTTACTGCACGTGATCTGTATCAAAATTTAGTAAAGAAATTCCTTAATGTTGAGAACTTGAAACATTACTAAAAACTGTATATGGATATTCTCCACACGTAAATGCAATTGCTGAAACTTTCAGTAAAAATAATATATATATATATATAAAATTTCCCTAACATGAACTTGGCAAAAAAATGAAATATGATTTTCATGTAGCAAATATATCTTCTAGTAGTTTATTCTTTTCGGTGTTATTTATTAAATAAATATAGTACAGGTAGAGAGATATTGTTGGCAAAGCCATTAATTTAATTTTAGTCGAATGTCGGTTATGGTAATGGACATTAGTAAACTACATCAGCACATTTTGTATTCGCCAGATGTTACTGATGTAAAAACTATAACTCTGTAAGGTGAATCGCTAAAGTAATAACAATAATAGTTATGATTTTTCATAGACGGCTACGGAGCCGTAGCAAATCGCAGTATCTATCGATTAAAAGTTGAAAGGGGGTAGCTATTTTTCAACTTTAATGTTTACGTTGTTCTCTGTCGGATTGCGTAACATTAAAGAGAAAAAATTTGATAATGCCAAGTGCAGAAGAGTTTATTTCTTTTTTGTATTTTATTAAATTGCAAATTTCTAGGTAAATGCCAAGAAAATAAACTCTGATGCAGTTAGAAGCTGAAAACAGTTTACCAACCAATTAGGTTAAAAAAAGAATTTAAGCAAAGTAGAATTCTAAAGAGGGAAAAAATTTAAATCAGTGCAAAACAAACTGGACTATGTGTGCAAATAACATCAATCCTCATAGGATCTTCTGAAGCTTCTTTAGATGAAAAGAAAAAGAAACTTCAATACACGAAGAATTACAAAAACTGCTTAGAAGCAAGTCGCGCTTTACAAAGATATATACCTAATACCTAAGGGATTTTTACCTATCTACTCTACGTCATTGTTAGCTTAAAAGCACAAGTGAATGATATACAACTTCAATTTTAGTATAGTTTTGGAAATAGTATTTCGGTTAAATCTGCTCTCATGGTTTTCTAAAACTGAAGATAATTGAAAATCGATAAGCAACTAAAGTAACGGTTGAGAGTGAGAATTGAGTACTTTTAGAAAGAAGGGTCATACCATTGGATAGATTGAAAGGGAGGGAGATGATGACAGCAATGTCACTAATAGCTGTCTAGATGTGTGACTGAATTATGACCTTCGACCGACTAACATAACATTTTTGATTAAGTTAAAATTGCTATCAAATTCTATTTTTACGTCTTATTTCTAATATTATTGCCGAATTTAATTTTTAACCTTTTACAATATCGAAACAGCATTGATGCATCAGCTCCTATTGGATCTATATCCAGGGAGAAAAAATAAATCGAAATAAGGCTCTTAAAAATTTTCTGATTTTATTGCAGTTGTTCGAAGTTTCTTTACTTCAATATAACTAAAATGGTTTTCTGTATCTGGGATTCTAACACTTAAAATGTTTATTATTTACGTAATATTCTTTAGTAGATTATAAGACAAATGTACAAATTAAATATATTAATTAATAATTACTAGCGTTAATTAATATCGTTAATAATATGTAAAAACTCTTTAAAGTATTTCATAATCTTATTTTTTAAGTTTTACGAAAGAAAAATATTTTTGTTTATAAAAGTCAAAATACTTTTATTTATTTACGGAAAGTGAGAGAACTCTAAACAGAAAGTGTTCCGTCGAGATATTTTATATGAAGAATTTACTCCATCTGTGCTCCTCACTATATTTTCCTATGATTTTGACATTTTTATGGCTTTCTAGTCAACGTGATGTCTAGCCTAACACGTTATCCTTAAGATGTTGCTAGCTGTTGATGATTTCCTATGATAAAGTGTTGAGATGACGCCAATCTGTTAATTAAATACTCACCAAGACGCCATTTTGAACATCTTTATTGATTTTGGACTCATAAGTGATTTACTTGGCTAAATAATTATCTTCAATTAGGATAAGTTACTATGTGTTGTTACAAAAATCAAAAATATTTTTATTTAATATTTTTAGCAATTTTTTTCCGTTCTCGCTTATCTTAAACCGCGGTTTCTTACAGAGCTATTAAAATTCATGCATTATTAACTTCCACCCCAAATTTTACAAAACTAGTTTTTAATCCAGTTCAAGCTTTATTACCTTTTTTTTTATTCACCCGACGACTTAGGATCGTTTTTATGTGCTTTTTTTCGTACTCGGATGGGCTTTAATGGCAAGTAAAATATGTCTAACAAAAATCAATTTAAAGATTACTTTTCGTGGACTGGTTTTGAAACAATGAGAAAAGAATTTCCAATTCGACTGGTTTGGAGCGATTTGGGCGGAGAAAGAACTTTATATAAGATATGTCATTGCCCCTAAACCATTCCTCTTTTGACATATCACCTGCCTATTCCACTTTGTACGGGATGAAGCTGGTTTATTGTCTGTAGCCCGAAGACCAAACATTTACTCCTTCAGTTATCCAACTCTTATCGCTCTCACTTACTTGACACCCGTCCGGTGCCTTTCATACTAACGCCAATAAAAATACACCATTCAAACAGTTTTGTCAAACCATAAATTTAATATAGAAAAAGTCGGCATTTAAGTCTCTGTCATGTAAATGCGCCTATTACATCCTTTATTGGTTGGGTTAACACTCATTAAGAAATTTCTAAGATGTTATGGTCGTTTTACGACTTGTAACATCGTTTACCGACATCACCTTTAACACGAATGATCTTTCGACTTGTAAATACTTTAACGATTTTGTTAAGATCGTTTCTCTTAAAAACACAAATCTGACGCGTGGGTTGTGATTTAGAATATAAAACACTTTAAAACCTTTTCTATCACGAAAAGCTTTAATTTTACGTAGTAAAATTGAAATCCGAAATATAAAATAAACTTTAAATTTATTAATTATTCACCACGCATTTACAAAGATAAAAAAATATATAAACGTTCCCCTCGTGAATTGTCGGCACATTAATGCAAATAGATAAAGGAATTTTCTTAAAATCTTTAACAAAGCAATCGATATTCAACCGCTTTTAATGCAAATTAACTGAAAATACGTAAGTAGAAACGATGTTCACTTAAGAAGAGAGATAAAGCGTAGAAACTAATGTAATAAGCATCACGTGGACTGAGACCTCCCGAGAGTCATAGTTCCTCTCAAAGATAACCTTACCTGCAATACCGCCTTAACGTGCAGTGAAGCCGGTTATCACAGGGGCTGCAGTTCCATTGGGAAGCGTTAAGATCTAACATTATAGAGACGATGCTCTGACTGACTTGGTAATCGCACATTTTTTCGTGAATCGAACACTGTAAGGTCGATAAGAAGAACAAATGCTTAATATTTTTTATAATATTAAATTGGCTTGTTAAGTGCCGATTTGACCATACATTTGATGTTTAATGAATAAGGTTTCCAATGCAAAATCGACTTTTAACTAGATGATTGCTACAAAAATTACAATTTAAATGAGTCTTTAAATCAAATTCGAATATAAATTTGTTAGCTGATAGAATTCTTTTTATTTTAACGCGATGAGAATTAAATGTAACAGAGATATTTATTCTCCGCTACCACTTTAACAATAGAAAAAATTAATTTTTAGTTGTGTTCAACTTTTTTAAAATGGTGAAAAAAATTAATAAAAATCTTATAAAGGGTTTGTTTGATATCTTGGCTTGATTTATCGGTCTTAGAATCGATAAATCGTTGTTTATCTGCAGTCGCCTTTGATCACTCCTCGAGTAATATCATGTGAAGAGTTGCCGCATCACTTCTCAGATTTGTTTCCTATTCTTTATTTATCAAGTAAAAAAAATCTGTGAACGTATTGTATCCATAACTTTCCTATTTACATAAATTTCCTTTCACAACTCATCCTTGGGCATTTCAATGTGAAATGACTGAAGGAAATTAAAACATGGCGGATCGGATATTCAATTTGTCTTCTATCTTGATAACACTCGTTTGACCTCTGGTAAGGCTTTAATTTTTTTAAAAATAGTTTTTAGATTGAAGCATCGTTTTGCCGAAAGGAAAAAAATATATAGCCTATATTTTTTGAAGGAGATTAATTTTTCTGTTAATTTTTTTAGGGTAAAAAAATCTATATTTCACTTTTAAAACGTAGTTAATCAATCTTCCATGCTTAAACGCTTTTATCTAACATTTTTTTAAAATTTAAAACAAGAATATTTTAGAATAAAAATATCTAATATTATCAGGACGTATCCTACGTTTAGTTTTAAACATGAAATTTATCATTTATTTTGTGTAATGAATATTTGAAAATATAAAAATAACATATCCTTATTCGGATTTTGTAATATATTCATTGAATATTTAACAATTACTTTAATATATATATATTTTAAAAATTTTAAATTTAAATTTGTTAAGTCTTTTTTTAAACAAAAATTCCTGTATGAAAAATATTTTGAAAAACTTTCTGTCGATTTTCTAACCATGAATGATAGAAAGCACGTAAAAATCGAAAAGAAACTCTAAGAAAAAAATATTATTGAACACAAAGAAACGGTTCAATGGCCAAAATATAATATTGCACAAAGTTTGATTCGGTTTGAGTCAAAAAGAATAAATCGACTTGAGGGAAAAAAAGAACAAAAAGTAGAAGAAGAAAAACATTCTAAATCCAATTTAGATAGGAAGACCAAGTAAATTAATCAAATTTTCTTCTGTCCAAATAAAATTTACAGCATCAGTTTATATTTAAAAGTTAGATTAAAGTATATGTCGCTAATACATTCAAAGATAAAAATTATTTTTCCAGAATATCCTTAACATATGTTAACGACTAAGTAAATAAATATATAAATTGAATTTTAAAAATGTAANACATAATTAAAGAAATATCTAAATACAGTATATTTATTTATCATAGAAATTACACCAGAAATTTAACAGGGTGAGACAAATGGGCTGAGTTTAAAGCATCATAACTTTTGATCTCAAAAAAATAATTTAAAGTCTTTGCATCAAAAATAACATTATTACACATGCTCTGTTGCATACGAAGTTTTTAAACATTTGCTAGTCAGTTTGGAAAAATGGTTTCTAAAGAGGACATATTAAAAGAGCACATGAAGGCCATAGAAAATCAACTATATATAATATTTTGAAGAAACATGAAATATAGGGAACATGAAAAAGAAGGCCAGGAAGTGATAGTTAGCTGGTTATTACAAATGCTAGAAACAAAGAGCATTGTGACAAATATTTGATAAAAAAGATTAAACAAGTGGAGGCAGCTAAAAGGTTCAATTGTCATCAAACATACATTTGTAAGACACTTAAGAAGATGGACATAAAGAAAAGGAAGAAGAGCACTTCAGAATACACTTCTGAAAAAATTGCCAAAATTTGAATACCATGTATATGCCTAGTAAGAAATTTTGGATGATGAGAAGTACTTTTCTCTATCTGCCATGCAAATGAAGCTGTTGTCTCATTGCAACTCCCCCACCCTCGAATTGTCCAGAATTTGGATTTGTTTATACAAACAGTTAAAACAGGAACATTAGCTCCATATCTCCCCTGCCTTCTCTGCAAATTAAGGCGCATGTGCGTCAATGTTATGCAATGTTTTCAAGTTAACGTTTTAAATTTTCTTATTCTTAAAATGTTCTGTTATGTTATGTTCCAAATGGCTAGTGCCATTATCATTTCAATTTTAAAAATCCGTTCGAAATCTGTTCAATTCTATTACTGCTTGAGGATGACGTGCATTACTATGTCAAAAGTGCTTGCAGGAAAATGAAAGGTTCCTTAATTTAATGCCTTTTATGTGAATTTTTCTCTTGAGTTAAAAAATACCACACAAACATCATTAAACATTGCCATTATCAATAAACAACTTTGGTAATAAAGTAATATTTTTTTTCTATTCACTGTTGAAAGAAGTTGTTAGTTTTATATCTTCCATATCATCATTGCAATCCTTCACTGTTTATTTTAAAAAAGCAAAAGATAATATATTACACCAAGGAAAAATTCCCTGTTATAAAAAATAAATTTTTCAAGTGTGAAAAATACTTTTATTATTAATGTATAGTAAAAATTTGAAGAAGATACAGAAAACAATTGATGCAATAAACTACTTTCAGTATACTGTAATTAATAACAATTTTATTTGTTATATTTAGTGAATAAATTAATTACATTTTAAGCAAACGGAGAGGGAATTCATTACAAAAATAAAATGTGAGAAGTACGGGTTCTAATCATCTTGCGTATTATAATAAGGTGTGAATTAAGTACTACCCATTTTATTGTTGTTGTATTGACTAAACACTTCAGATAAAACATCAACTTCTGTAATTAAGGGAATGACGTTTAATCGATATACTATACAAAACGTTATTCACCATTGACACTGCCTACATGAGGCTTGTCCTATTAATCACAATACTAATTAATATCTACTCTAAAGGTATAAATCCAATTAAAACAGCGTATACAATACTTACTTATGATACTACCATATTTCTTCCATTTTTTTATCTTTTTAAATTTATTATAATCGATTGCAAAATACTAAAAAAGTCGAATTAAAATCTTGATATTCTTCCCAACAAACAAGTTTTATAAGATATGTTGAAAGCCATTTCTTCTTCCTTACAGAAGCTTTTCTTTACTTCTCTTCGTTTTTTTTTCTCGTATAATTCCACTCGTACAGATACAGTAAAGTACATAGATGAATACATAATAACGTAATTTTTTTGTTTTTTTCCTTCTTCTTTTTTTGCTTTAATTCTGAAGTTCTTCCACTTGTAAACATGTCGAACGCATCAATGTTCTTTGGTTGGAATGACCATCGTTAGTTTCCAGCACGTCTGCTTCGCAAATTTCGGGCTTTATTAAATAATAAAAAATAACATTTTAGTACTGTAAAATGTGTACATTAAACGATTTAATGATTAGAAATTTTAACAAAGCTATAAAAAGCTTTGGTTAGAATTTAGACCGGCTATTAAGATAAAAGCTGTGTGATAAGATAAGGAAGATAACATGCGAAAAAGTTCATTTCCTGTAATTTAATCTTGAATAAAATTATTTTTAAAATAGCATTAAAGCAAAATTTAAGGAAAAATTAACAAACATGACTAGTTTTTTTGTTTAATTTATAAAAAAAATAATAATAATTAAAGAAAAGAATAGAAAAGAAAGATTCGTGGAAAGAAAGGATAAAAAAAATAGCTTAATTAACTGCGAGATAACATATTCCTTCATTTAAAATTTAATAGAGTTGCTAAATCTTGGATAATGTTTCCACTGACGGATTTCTTGGAGCATGGAGGTGACATTACTACATATAATTTACTTTATTAGATCGATAGAAATGCTTTACTATCCGAAAGACAATTTAAACAATTTGTTTTTCGCTTCAAGAACTAATCAGCGATTCAGAAATATTTAAAAGTATAAAGAAGATAAAAGAGATTACGTCTTACAGATATACAAAATTATCCGAGTTTTGTAATTTTTATAAATTAACTTAAACGAATTGAAAGTCTCCGATAATTTTAAAGATTTTTCCACATTATTTTCACAAAACTTTGTTAAAATTTCATTTTAATGGTGTAATTTTTCCGACAACAGCGAATCTAGAAATTATGGATCTACAAATGGTTATTAAATCGATTGAAATCAAATTTTGTGTAGAAATTTTCGACTTTTTATGAGTTTAATAAATTTTTAAAATCAACTTTTCAAAGTTTACTCAATTATAACTGTAGACATCCTTCCTTAAGATTAAATTCCTCCCCTTCTTCCGTTTATCAATTTTTAATTTAATACTTAGCTTCTGTTATATAAGCGATTATTTTATATTTTTTTATTTTAATTTTCTAAAAAATAAAACGAAGAAAACTTCACGAAAATATATATTTAATACATACACATGTAATTTTTAGGTAAATGCCAAGAAAATAAACTCTGATGCAGTTAGAAGCTGAAAACAGTTTACCAACCAATTAGGTTAAAAAAAGAATTTAAGCAAAGTAGAATTCTAAAGAGGGAAAAAATTTAAATCAGTGCAAAACAAACTGGACTATGTGTGCAAATAACATCAATCCTCATAGGATCTTCTGAAGCTTCTTTAGATGAAAAGAAAAAGAAACTTCAATACACGAAGAATTACAAAAACTGCTTAGAAGCAAGTCGCGCTTTACAAAGATATATACCTAATACCTAAGGGATTTTTACCTATCTACTCTACGTCATTGTTAGCTTAAAAGCACAAGTGAATGATATACAACTTCAATTTTAGTATAGTTTTGGAAATAGTATTTCGGTTAAATCTGCTCTCATGGTTTTCTAAAACTGAAGATAATTGAAAATCGATAAGCAACTAAAGTAACGGTTGAGAGTGAGAATTGAGTACTTTTAGAAAGAAGGGTCATACCATTGGATAGATTGAAAGGGAGGGAGATGATGACAGCAATGTCACTAATAGCTGTCTAGATGTGTGACTGAATTATGACCCTCGACCGACTAACATAACATTTTTGATTAAGTTAAAATTGCTATCAAATTCTATTTTTACGTCTTATTTCTAATATTATTGCCGAATTTAATTTTTAACCTTTTACAATATCGAAACAGCATTGATGCATCAGCTCCTATTGGATCTATATCCAGGGAGAAAAAATAAATCGAAATAAGGCTCTTAAAAATTTTCTGATTTTATTGCAGTTGTTCGAAGTTTCTTTACTTCAATATAACTAAAATGGTTTTCTGTATCTGGGATTATTCCCCGAAGGAATTTTTCTTTCAATTTTTAACGCTAAGTAGCATTTCTAACATTTAAAATGTTTATTATTTACGTAATATTCTTTAGTAGATTATAAGACCAAATGTACAAATTAAATATATTAATTAATAATTACTAGCGTTAATTAATATCGTTAATAATATGTAAAAACTCTTTAAAGTATTTCATAATCTTATTTTTTAAGTTTTACGAAAGAAAAATATTTTTGTTTATAAAAGTCAAAATACTTTTATTTATTTACGGAAAGTGAGAGAACTCTAAACAGAAAGTGTTCCGTCGAGATATTTTATATGAAGAATTTACTCCATCTGTGCTCCTCACTATATTTTCCTATGATTTTGACATTTTTATGGCTTTCTAGTCAACGTGATGTCTAGCCTAACACGTTATCCTTAAGATGTTGCTAGCTGTTGATGATTTCCTATGATAAAGTGTTGAGATGACGCCAATCTGTTAATTAAATACTCACCAAGACGCCATTTTGAACATCTTTATTGATTTTGGACTCATAAGTGATTTACTTGGCTAAATAATTATCTTCAATTAGGATAAGTTACTATGTGTTGTTACAAAAATCAAAAATATTTTTATTTAATATTTTTAGCAATTTTTTTCCGTTCTCGCTTATCTTAAACCGCGGTTTCTTACAGAGCTATTAAAATTCATGCATTATTAACTTCCACCCCAAATTTTACAAAACTAGTTTTTAATCCAGTTCAAGCTTTATTACCTTTTTTTTTATTCACCCGACGACTTAGGATCGTTTTTATGTGCTTTTTTTCGTACTCGGATGGGCTTTAATGGCAAGTAAAATATGTCTAACAAAAATCAATTTAAAGATTACTTTTCGTGGACTGGTTTTGAAACAATGAGAAAAGAATTTCCAATTCGACTGGTTTGGAGCGATTTGGGCGGAGAAAGAACTTTATATAAGATATGTCATTGCCCCTAAACCATTCCTCTTTTGACATATCACCTGCCTATTCCACTTTGTACGGGATGAAGCTGGTTTATTGTCTGTAGCCCGAAGACCAAACATTTACTCCTTCAGTTATCCAACTCTTATCGCTCTCACTTACTTGACACCCGTCCGGTGCCTTTCATACTAACGCCAATAAAAATACACCATTCAAACAGTTTTGTCAAACCATAAATTTAATATAGAAAAAGTCGGCATTTAAGTCTCTGTCATGTAAATGCGCCTATTACATCCTTTATTGGTTGGGTTAACACTCATTAAGAAATTTCTAAGATGTTATGGTCGTTTTACGACTTGTAACATCGTTTACCGACATCACCTTTAACACGAATGATCTTTCGACTTGTAAATACTTTAACGATTTTGTTAAGATCGTTTCTCTTAAAAACACAAATCTGACGCGTGGGTTGTGATTTAGAATATAAAACACTTTAAAACCTTTTCTATCACGAAAAGCTTTAATTTTACGTAGTAAAATTGAAATCCGAAATATAAAATAAACTTTAAATTTATTAATTATTCACCACGCATTTACAAAGATAAAAAAATATATAAACGTTCCCCTCGTGAATTGTCGGCACATTAATGCAAATAGATAAAGGAATTTTCTTAAAATCTTTAACAAAGCAATCGATATTCAACCGCTTTTAATGCAAATTAACTGAAAATACGTAAGTAGAAACGATGTTCACTTAAGAAGAGAGATAAAGCGTAGAAACTAATGTAATAAGCATCACGTGGACTGAGACCTCCCGAGAGTCATAGTTCCTCTCAAAGATAACCTTACCTGCAATACCGCCTTAACGTGCAGTGAAGCCGGTTATCACAGGGGCTGCAGTTCCATTGGGAAGCGTTAAGATCTAACATTATAGAGACGATGCTCTGACTGACTTGGTAATCGCACATTTTTTCGTGAATCGAACACTGTAAGGTCGATAAGAAGAACAAATGCTTAATATTTTTTATAATATTAAATTGGCTTGTTAAGTGCCGATTTGACCATACATTTGATGTTCAATGAATAAGGTTTCCAATGCAAAATCGACTTTTAACTAGATGATTGCTACAAAAATTACAATTTAAATGAGTCTTTAAATCAAATTCGAATATAAATTTGTTAGCTGATAGAATTCTTTTTATTTTAACGCGATGAGAATTAAATGTAACAGAGATATTTATTCTCCGCTACCACTTTAACAATAGAAAAAATTAATTTTTAGTTGTGTTCAACTTTTTTAAAATGGTGAAAAAAATTAATAAAAATCTTATAAAGGGTTTGTTTGATATCTTGGCTTGATTTATCGGTCTTAGAATCGATAAATCGTTGTTTATCTGCAGTCGCCTTTGATCACTCCTCGAGTAATATCATGTGAAGAGTTGCCGCATCACTTCTCAGATTTGTTTCCTATTCTTTATTTATCAAGTAAAAAAAATCTGTGAACGTATTGTATCCATAACTTTCCTATTTACATAAATTTCCTTTCACAACTCATCCTTGGGCATTTCAATGTGAAATGACTGAAGGAAATTAAAACATGGCGGATCGGATATTCAATTTGTCTTCTATCTTGATAACACTCGTTTGACCTCTGGTAAGGCTTTAATTTTTTTAAAAATAGTTTTTAGATTGAAGCATCGTTTTGCCGAAAGGAAAAAAATATATAGCCTATATTTTTTGAAGGAGATTAATTTTTCTGTTAATTTTTTTAGGGTAAAAAAATCTATATTTCACTTTTAAAACGTAGTTAATCAATCTTCCATGCTTAAACGCTTTTATCTAACATTTTTTTAAAATTTAAAACAAGAATATTTTAGAATAAAAATATCTAATATTATCAGGACGTATCCTACGTTTAGTTTTAAACATGAAATTTATCATTTATTTTGTGTAATGAATATTTGAAAATATAAAAATAACATATCCTTATTCGGATTTTGTAATATATTCATTGAATATTTAACAATTACTTTAATATATATATATTTTAAAAATTTTAAATTTAAATTTGTTAAGTCTTTTTTTAAACAAAAATTCCTGTATGAAAAATATTTTGAAAAACTTTCTGTCGATTTTCTAACCATGAATGATAGAAAGCACGTAAAAATCGAAAAGAAACTCTAAGAAAAAAATATTATTGAACACAAAGAAACGGTTCAATGGCCAAAATATAATATTGCACAAAGTTTGATTCGGTTTGAGTCAAAAAGAATAAATCGACTTGAGGGAAAAAAAGAACAAAAAGTAGAAGAAGAAAAACATTCTAAATCCAATTTAGATAGGAAGACCAAGTAAATTAATCAAATTTTCTTCTGTCCAAATAAAATTTACAGCATCAGTTTATATTTAAAAGTTAGATTAAAGTATATGTCGCTAATACATTCAAAGATAAAAATTATTTTTCCAGAATATCCTTAACATATGTTAACGACTAAGTAAATAAATATATAAATTGAATTTTAAAAATGTAAAAATTCAATCCTAAACTTTCATTATCATAAAATTTCGATCAGCAATAATAAATGAAACTTGGGGAATTTTTTTAATGATATAAAGCATACTAAAGGTTAATATTTTGCATCCAAATATATTAATTATAATTTTAAAAAAAAAGCTTTATTGTCGTTAAAAAATAAATTTTTCAAGTGTGAAAAATACTTTTATTATTAATGTATAGTAAAAATTTGAAGAAGATACAGAAAACAATTGATGCAATAAACTACTTTCAGTATACTGTAATTAATAACAATTTTATTTGTTATATTTAGTGAATAAATTAATTACATTTTAAGCAAACGGAGAGGGAATTCATTACAAAAATAAAATGTGAGAAGTACGGGTTCTAATCATCTTGCGTATTATAATAAGGTGTGAATTAAGTACTACCCATTTTATTGTTGTTGTATTGACTAAACACTTCAGATAAAACATCAACTTCTGTAATTAAGGGAATGACGTTTAATCGATATACTATACAAAACGTTATTCACCATTGACACTGCCTACATGAGGCTTGTCCTATTAATCACAATACTAATTAATATCTACTCTAAAGGTATAAATCCAATTAAAACAGCGTATACAATACTTACTTATGATACTACCATATTTCTTCCATTTTTTTATCTTTTTAAATTTATTATAATCGATTGCAAAATACTAAAAAAGTCGAATTAAAATCTTGATATTCTTCCCAACAAACAAGTTTTATAAGATATGTTGAAAGCCATTTCTTCTTCCTTACAGAAGCTTTTCTTTACTTCTCTTCGTTTTTTTTTCTCGTATAATTCCACTCGTACAGATACAGTAAAGTACATAGATGAATACATAATAACGTAATTTTTTTGTTTTTTTCCTTCTTCTTTTTTTGCTTTAATTCTGAAGTTCTTCCACTTGTAAACATGTCGAACGCATCAATGTTCTTTGGTTGGAATGACCATCGTTAGTTTCCAGCACGTCTGCTTCGCAAATTTCGGGCTTTATTAAATAATAAAAAATAACATTTTAGTACTGTAAAATGTGTACATTAAACGATTTAATGATTAGAAATTTTAACAAAGCTATAAAAAGCTTTGGTTAGAATTTAGACCGGCTATTAAGATAAAAGCTGTGTGATAAGATAAGGAAGATAACATGCGAAAAAGTTCATTTCCTGTAATTTAATCTTGAATAAAATTATTTTTAAAATAGCATTAAAGCAAAATTTAAGGAAAAATTAACAAACATGACTAGTTTTTTTGTTTAATTTATAAAAAAAATAATAATAATTAAAGAAAAGAATAGAAAAGAAAGATTCGTGGAAAGAAAGGATAAAAAAAATAGCTTAATTAACTGCGAGATAACATATTCCTTCATTTAAAATTTAATAGAGTTGCTAAATCTTGGATAATGTTTCCACTGACGGATTTCTTGGAGCATGGAGGTGACATTACTACATATAATTTACTTTATTAGATCGATAGAAATGCTTTACTATCCGAAAGACAATTTAAACAATTTGTTTTTCGCTTCAAGAACTAATCAGCGATTCAGAAATATTTAAAAGTATAAAGAAGATAAAAGAGATTACGTCTTACAGATATACAAAATTATCCGAGTTTTGTAATTTTATAAATTAACTTAAACGAATTGAAAGTCTCCGATAATTTTAAAGATTTTTCCACATTATTTTCACAAAACTTTGTTAAAATTTCATTTTAATGGTGTAATTTTTCCGACAACAGCGAATCTAGAAATTATGGATCTACAAATGGTTATTAAATCGATTGAAATCAAATTTTGTGTAGAAATTTTCGACTTTTTATGAGTTTAATAAATTTTTAAAATCAACTTTTCAAAGTTTACTCAATTATAACTGTAGACATCCTTCCTTAAGATTAAATTCCTCCCCTTCTTCCGTTTATCAATTTTTAATTTAATACTTAGCTTCTGTTATATAAGCGATTATTTTATATTTTTTTATTTTAATTTTCTAAAAAATAAAACGAAGAAAACTTCACGAAAATATATATTTAATACATACACATACACATGTTTATGTATATGAAAGAAGCGAAGCAGAAATTAATTAATTTGATCTTTNTGAGAAAGTTTATAAGATGGTGATGAAGGATTTTTCCTACTATCTTGTGTTGTGTCTGATTGTGTTGATGGTGATGAAGTAGATGTGGTAGACATAAATGAAACAGGAGACTGACTTAGACCATGTGAAACTGGAGAGTCTGATCTTGATGCTGAACTTGCTGTATCCATGGAAACTGGTGATGGCTTTCTTTGCAAAGAAGAATGTGAAGAAAAAGGCATAGATTCACCTTGCATGTTAAGATTTACTCTCATATTATTTGCATCTGAAAGAGCTGAAACTTGTGAAATACATATGCTTTCTACAGTATCTACTAAATTACATGTTGTAGGATGATTCGATGTTTTACTACTAATTAATGGTGCAGAAATAGATATATTAACTGAAACAGGATTTCCAGAATTTGTAAAAGATGGAGGTAAATTGTTATTAAGTGCAGAAGAAGCTGCTTTTTGTGCAGCTAATGCAGCAATGCTGGTTTCATAGCTTGGAGGATCTGTTGTTGGTACAGTAGATGCCAGTTGATTATGCACAGATACTATACCTAATGGTCCATCTTGTTTCACTTTCTTCTTTTGTTTGTTTGGCAAATGAGGTGCTATGGTTGTTAAATTAGCATTTACAGTTACACATTCTCCACATGAATTACCAGTATTTTTAACAATAGCTGAATAAGAAGGTGGAAGATTTGCTATTCCACTTGACTGAATTGAAGACGTATAAGGTGGAGGGGGCATTTGGTTAGAATTGGTAAATAAATTTATGTTTGATGAATATGGTATCATATATGATGATGAAGTTTGTGTCTGCTGACTAGCAGTTAGAATGGCAGTTGTTGTTAAATGACTGCGAGCATTTGAAGTATAAAATGTAGAATTTGTTACTTGTCCAGTTGCCAATGTATGATAGACATCTGCAGGAGAGGAAGTAGAAGTTATTTGAGAATTTGATGAACTATTAATGGGTGCCTGTAAATTTTGAGAATATGTTGGGACACTTTGTACTGAAGAAAAAGGTGTGGCATGATTCATTTGAGCAAGAGTTAAACAAGCAGGTA
Organism: Centruroides sculpturatus; assembly: GCF_000671375.1. Lineage (NCBI taxonomy): Eukaryota > Metazoa > Arthropoda > Arachnida > Scorpiones > Buthidae > Centruroides > Centruroides sculpturatus. The sequence continues at coordinate 175,011 of NW_019384926.1, read as the reverse complement.
GTTGATTTGTTTGTTGAATATATGATACTGCATGTGATGCAGTGGTTACAGCTGGAGCAGTAGGAGCTATAGCTGTTTGAAGAACTGGTTTTTGCACTTGGGTGCTTTTCACAGATTGCATAATAACTGGAGGTTGTGATTTTGCTTGACGTACACTCCATGCTTGTAATGAAGTAGTACGAGGAATGGCTGTAGTCAAAACAGTTGCTGCAGAAACTGATACATGTGCAGAAGTGGCTTGAAAGTTATAAGAATGTTGTGTTTGTATAGAATTTTCAGACGGTGGTGGTGTTTTCTTATGCTGTAAAACAGGCGGCACTGAATATTCACTACTACTGATTGTTGGTGTAGGACTCTGTCTTCCTGAGCTAGATGATGCATATGATGGAGGAGAAGAAGAATATAATGAAGAACTAGATGGATATGGTGGTGGTGGTTCAGTTCGTGATGATGATGTACTACTAGAGTAAATATTTAAATTTTGAAGTTGATGAGCTAATTGCTGTTTTGCTTGAATGGCATTTGATACCACAGCAGTAGCCCAACCTAATGCAACTGGACTCGTTCCTCGCTGTGGTGTTGAAGAGGAAGACCCAACAGTTTGCTGTCTTGAAGCATGTGGCACAGGAGATATCCGTTTTAGAAAATGTTGAACATGATTTCCAACTAAACCACCATAAGGAGTCTGAGTTAAAGGTGGAGTTGGAGGACCCTGTATCCCTCGAGGTGGAGGTGGAGGTGGAGGAGGTTCATTGTGTGGAAAATTTGGTGACTGTTGTCGAGAAAGTTGATGATGATTCTGAGAATCTGAAATATGTTTTCCATTTCCACCAATTAATTTGGGTGCATCAGGAAGAATTCGATGTTGAAGACCAGTGATGCTAATACCAGAGTTATCTGTATGTGCATTACCAGAATTTTCCACAGATCTAGATAATTCCCGGTTACAGCTTTCTTGAACATTTAATTTCCGAAGAGGTTTTGCATTCAAAAGATCTAATAAAGTAGAAGAAAATATATGTCATAAATTATAAAACAAACAAAAAAAAAATATTACCATTTATTTAAATTAACTTAACACTAACTAGATCTTGTGAGACCATTAATTTCATGTTTTTGATTTTCTGTTACAGCATCTTGCTTGCCTTCTAAATTTGGTTCAATGGATTTGCCTGATGATAGCTTTGTTATCCGATGTGATGGTTCCTGCAATTGAGGGGAAGAAAAAAAACAAGTAAATATTTAAAATTCCATTAATCTACTAAATTTGTAAAAATGGCATATATCATCTTTATTGATAACAGAAATCAGGAAAACAATTTGCTGATTCCATTAATCTAATTCATAAAAATGGATTCAAGTCTTCAAATTTAACTCAATTTGTATAATTGATAATATGTATCTTATATAATCAAAAAATAATTATATAAGTATAATATGAACTTCCTTACAGCTCTAGTTTTATAAATAAAATAAGAAGCACTCAAAGAAAGAAGAGATCATCATATGATGTATATTATAATAATCAAAATATTATTCTTTGTCATAATAATTAAATTAATTATCATATAAAGCTGAAGAAGTGCATATTTGGAAAACTACAGAATGAAAGGAAAAATATGTTTATAAATTTAAAAATTATAAATCAGCAAATTTCATTGATAAATTATCTGACTATAAACAGAACCAAGTCTCTTTCAACTGATTAATATCAGAAGTGAAACATTATACAAATTGCAAAAAAAAAAATAAGATGCCAATGGCATTTTTATTTAAACCGAAGATTGATAAACAAATTATTTTTTGGATATGTTCAGATACGTAATTCCTTTTTTCAAAATTAATAAAAATATATATATATATATATCCATAAGAGCTACAAAAATCCGTAATGACTACTGAAACCATTTCAGAAAACTACATTCTTATCAGTAAAAATATAAAGCAGAATAGAATTGATTAAAAAGTATGGCTGAGAAAAAAACACGTGTGGAACTTTTATAGTCGTTTTAAATATAGAGTTACGAGCCTTACGGAGAATCTGGGAGACAAAGAAGATTGCATAAATTCAAACGTTGTTTGCCTTATCTTCCAAACTTCAGATAAACTTTGTAGTATGTAGGATGCTGCAGGCAAAATATTTTAATGCATTCTTTTAGTGAATATTCAACTAGGATAGTCTCTGCCTTTCCTACTGAATATCTTAATTTTTTTTTTTTCATTACAACCAGGGAGGTAACAGTGAAAAGAATTTCAATATTTTAATTTAAACATATATATATATATAATTAAATGGTATAAAAATATTTATTAAACTTACAGGATTTAAGCTTCTTCTATTCTATATATTTGAGAGTCAGTTATGGTAATATGTGCCGAAGACAAAGCAGCTGAATGTCAATATTTGGATATCATATTGCAGGAGATGAATAGAATCTTTTATGAGTTTCTTGATCAAAGAGATGGACAATGACGTAATGGCGTGGAAGATCATTTAAAGATCGTTAAGAAAATTCAATTTTCGTATATTTATTTAATTTAATTTTGCGAAAATTTTATTGTAGATTAAGTTTATAATGCGTGAAAATGACAATAAATTCGTGAAATGTGTGGAAAATACATATATATATTTTTTATAACATCATCAAATTACGTGGAAAAACTATTAATATTTGAAAAAATGAATAATTAAAAAATAAATTTTTATGCCATTATTTAGTTATTTAACTAGACAATAAAATTTTTAATCTTTTATTATATTAATAAGTAAATAATTTTAAAAAATTCGATCATTTTTTAAAGAGGCGATGAAAAATGAGTTAATTTCTTTATTAACAACTTAAAATTTATCGAATTTTTTAACTAAAATTAATGAATTAAAAATAATTGTTAATTACTTTATCAATTATTTTTAATTTAAAAATCTTCTCTCTCGCTTTCTTCCCCCCTTTTTTATTAAAAAATATTAAAATGTTGATAATTAACTAATAACTTGTACTTACTTAAAATAAATTTAAAGCATAATTTTTTTATTTTTTATTTTTTAGGAGAGAATTAGGCAAAGTTGACACACTCCAAAATTATATTTTATTTTATTTTTTAAAGTAAAAATAATCTTTGTTTTTATAAAACTTCATTTTTATGCAAGTATAAGGAAAAGGAAACAGTAACGCAGACTGAATAAATATTTCTTTAAACTAATGTTTATATTGAATATATAAATTTTTGTACTGAATATAAATTATGTGTATATAAGTAAAAGGGGACTACATCATATTATATAAAATTAAATATTTATTAAAATATTATAGAGTTTTAATATTGAATAATGGATTAAAACAGCTGGAAACATCCGTATAACAACTCATTAATTTTTCATGATTTTATATAAAAAGAAAACTTGTTTTTTTTTTGTGTTTGTGTGTCTCGAAACTTTGAATTAAATACTTCAAAAATTTAATACAGAAAAATAAAGATAAATTAGTTTAAATAATAAAAAAATTGAAATCAAAATTGAATGTTTTCAAAATTAAAATCGAAGTTGATAACTTTTGAATTAAATTAAATTTTTCTTATAATAAATAAGTTATTGGGAGTATTTTAATAATGCTTTTTTTTATTTTCGCAATTTAATTTTTCATTTTTAAATGTCAGTTTTCTTCATTTTACACTATCTTTTTTGTATCAAACATGTACCAAATTGAAAATAATCAAATGTGGGTTTCATTCTCAACCCTTTTACTTTAAAAATAACAAAAATATCTACAAAATTATAACAAATTTAAGTTTCCTTTTTAATAAAGAAAGGAATTAATAAATTAAATAAAAAATTTATATTTTAGAGCATCATTAATCGATATATCATATCATTTTTCTTGTATAGCATAGGAGAAGACATTGGAGAAACATATTTGTGAATAAAATTCCAAATGTGGAGCTGTCAACATGTATATGAGATGTTCTTTGTGAAGTAATATTCTATCTGAGACCATTTATCTTTTGATATAATATACAAGAGTCCTTTCTATTTTCTGTATCCATTGATGGCAATACTGCAGAGTCATCCCACATCATCGTTTGTGCTTCTGGACAGACATTCAACATCGATCTTATTCTTCTATACTCTGTGAAGTAACGATCGACCAAAGACGAAGAAATATTTCATCTGCTAGATATTTTTATCCCTTAGAAATAAATGGTACGTTCTGAAAAGCTTATCAGTCAAACGTCCAAATCACGTACAACATCGTACGTTAACAGGAAAAATGGGAAATTAATTTTTAACAAGATAATTTTAATATTATTTGATGTCTCCATATTCCGAAATTTCTTTATAAAAAATCTTTATTTTTCTATTTAAAAAATGGCTGTAAAATTTATTTTTTATTCGTACAGTTTCATCTTCAAAATCTCTGGCTTATAAAAGTTGATTAGTTATTTTTCAAAGCTGTTATCGTCAGTAAATTGTAAAAAATCTTTGTGTTTCAAATTTCATTTTCGGTATTTTTTATTTAATTTAAATTCTCTAAATAAATATATATTAAGTTTTATAATTCTGGTTCAGTTTCTTTTATAATTCGACATAAAAAAAATGTAATTTTCTGATACTGTATTATAAGTCAGAAAATGGAAAAATTTATTTATAAAAATAAAATTCATGCAATTATTATCTACAGTTTTCTTATTGAAAGCTAATCCTATTTTGTTTGTTCTTTTTTTTTATTTCAGTTATTTCTTTAAATAAAAATAGGAGAGAGAAACATACATTTTAAAGAGATTCAAACTTGTACATTATGATAAAATTGGATGCAAAGTGATCTATTCTTTTTAGGATTTCTTCGCATCAATTGATCTGTTGCTTTCAATTTTTAGATCCTAAATATTTCCTCTTTCTAGTTTTATTCCACTTTGTCTATATATAGACAAAGAAAAACAAGGAAACTTCTTTTTATGATTGATGTCATGTTTGTATTTCAGACTTAAAATGAAAAATCCAAAATTCCTATTCCTCGAAAATATTGATTAAATCAATAGAGTGCATAAGATATCAGGCACATTCGTGAAAAAAATACAAAATCAACAAAAATGTATTCTTCCAAATAGGAAAAATATTATTTTATGATTGTTTAACCGCTATTTTTTCAAATTTCTTTTTTTTCCCCTTAAGATATGTTTTGTTTACAAATATCATTTCATATTTTACTCAAACGTAAAATTAAAAAAATAAATAAATAAATTCTAAATAGAAACATTTCTTATTTTATTCATATTAAATCCTGTTTGTTTCTCGATTTTCAGAAAGTTATTTACTTTTTATAGTAAAATAAATATTAAAAATTATCGTGACATCGTCACAATGCCGGGCTGCAATTTTTAATCGTATTTTTAATTTATTTCATTTAAAATATATGCTCTCCACCTCAAATTAGTAGTGGCTTGCCCCTGTATATCATACTTTTCCTTTACCAATAGAGTCGTGACGGTCATCTAACTAACACCTTTTAGGGGAAAATTTTTGAATTAAAATAACATGACTTCCAGTTTGCATCAGAAATTTTTATATAGTTAATTAGGGCCTCCTGTCCCAACGCTTTCCATATCTATTCTGCGCTTGCATCTATCTCATACCATACTCGAGATTAAGTAAGGACAGATAGACGGCCAGACAAATATACAGCCAGACAGCAGACGGGCGGACAACAGTGGGAATTTATAAGCCTACAATTTTTTCAAATTGCAACCCAAAAAGTAGGAGCGTAATGTCGGTGTTTACTAAAATTCTGTTGATCTTCACCGAGCATTTTGTAAAATTTCCTGATAATTACTTGAAGTAAAAGGATTTTTTCTTAACTGAGAGATTCTATATATAGCAGCCTATCTTAATTACAGGTGATGATAATGTTGAGATTGTCATACGTCAAGTCGAACACAATAGCAGTAATTTGTCAAGGCAATGTTTAATGCGAATTCGGGCGTGGTTATTTTATTGAACTATTACACGTATAGAGACGAAGAGTATAAATCATTTTGCTTAATTTACGTCAGAAGAGTTTAAAAAATAAATTAAAACAATCTCTTAATACCTTGGATAACAGTGGTATTATCTCAAAGGAGAAACCTCTAAAAATTATCATTTTAATGACTTTTATTAATATTAAATCTAATTAAAGACGAGCACGCCATTAAAGATTGGAGAATGATAAGTGAGACAAATGATTTTTTCTCCTTTTTTTTATTGCCGATGATGATGATAGGATTTTTATATTTGACTAACAAATTGATGGAATATGGAATAAGAGATTGCATGATAAAGATCATTTCTCTGATGCGCTCTTTATTCTCCGGATTAGCAATTACTAATGCTGTAAATAATATATTGCAGCAATTATTTTATGTAAGAATTGAAGTTAATTATACTTAAATTTTATTGCTGGAGTTAGTTTCACATCGATGTAAATACGTTTAATATTCAGTTTTTTTTTTTGTATTATTATTATTATTAGGAGTAGAACCTACTCAGGTCTAGGTTGAAGANTTAAATATTATAGAGTTAATAAACTTTGTAAAAAATTTCGAATTTTTATTCTTATTATCCAGATGCGTTAACAATTGAAAGGTGTATTGATAAAGTTTGATTTTTGATTTAGAAGTAAAGAAAGGTTAAAGAAATCTTGAGATAAAACTTGGCGGAAAGATAAAAGAGAAAATAAAAAAAATTTAGTTTGATTCAACCGACCAAAAAAACAAAAAACATATAAAAAAATAGGAGTGATTGATGAATCATTGATACTGTGTATAGGAATATCTTCTCGCCGAATGGGAAAGAAGTTGGAAATAAAAAGGATTGAGAAAAAAGAGGTGTTAGGAATTGAAAACAAGTAAAAGAAACTAGACTCAAATAAAATCTTCCGGAGAAACAAAAGCTGTCAAGACAAAAGTTTAGAAAAGAAAAATTCTTTGAAAAGAATTACACATTCCTTCACTTTAGTGAATTATTATTTTGAACGGAGACGAAACTTACAGATTGCAAAAAAAAGAAATAAATTTCCTACTACTTATTTTATTATATCCATACTATTTCTATACGTACTGTACGTACGACTAAAAGGCAATATTCCGATTTTTTTAAACTTACGTTTAAACTTTGTGCCGTAACGTTACGTTGGGCGCAATGTTCGCTGTCTTTTCTTGTTGGTTGCACTTTCAGCGTCAAAGTGTATTTCGTACCCTTTCCCATCTGAGCAAGAAACGTTAGAAAGTTATTGGTAGACTAAATGGAAACGATAAATAATCGCGCCGTTCGACGTACCTGTTTCCTTCCACTCAACATGCTAGCGATCTCCAATCCCAGGCAATCATCAATCTCGCGATGTTCGAATTTCAATTTTTGTATTTCGGAAACGACAAAATTGAGTAATTCCTTAACTTCCGTTTCGTCTAAGTCCACCGAGTCCGCATCGTCGGGTTTAACATTTATGATATACGCTCCTAAGAGGGATGCTATCAGGCATGCCTTTACTGCTTCCATCTCGACTGCAAGCCATCAACTGACTGGACTAGTCTGAGGTCGGCGAAATGCCTTTCGTCACAACCTCATTGCGCAGTAGAGCCACTGCAGTCTTCGCTACGCACATCGTCCGTTTGTTTTCTGAAAGGAATCAGATAATGCTGAATGATGGTAATTGCTTCAGATGCTTAACTTGGCATCGCCACCGACCCTTCGTTAAGGAGTTTATCTCCTTTAAGAATTCCTCTATCGCGCTTAATTTTTATCTAAATTCATTTCGCTCGCTAAATAACTATTCTCCGCCTTCTTCTTCTTCAAATAATTATCGTTCGACATGCAAAAAATAAAAGGAAAAGCGCTTTACTCGTCACTCTTTGACTCCTTCCACCACTCTTATACGGGCATTTCTAAGTGGATATTTAAGAAGAGTTTCGTTACTGCATATTAAACCGATCTGAACCGAGATAGTGTCGATTGGAGGCCCGTAATTAATCAGAATTCCACTAAAAATAATTATTTAGCCACTGTTTTATTCCAAGCCTTCATTAGTTTTAAATAAATAATTATACGAATTCTTACAAGATTTTTCTTTCGTGTGAGGAGTTTTTAAAGTGATAACGTTGCAAGAGATGGCCGTTTTATAGAAAAAATATGTAGAAAAACTAAGCTACAAGGCGAATCCCAATTAGGAAACTTTCACATTAACAAAATCATGTCATCGTTACTAATATGCTAAAATCCCTTATTCATTCTACATCGTCAAGTATTAAAAACATGAAAAACACGCTCGACATGTTCGATATTAATTTACTTCTTACGTGTCATGTTAACACGTTTCTCTTAACAAATATAAAAGAGTAATAAACCCTCTACCACATTACCGACGCTTGTGAAGTATTTACATCATTCTGATTTACAGACAGGAGTATAACAATCTAGAAGACTCATTATTTACAGAATTTACCATCCAAAAGAATATAAAAAAAAGAGCTTTAAACCGCTCCAGTTGCTGCATCCTACTCTAAAAAAATTATAGACTCGGATTTATTTTATGCCAAAAGAGAACTTTTAATCATAATTTTAACGGAAAAAAAGATATTCAGGAACGTAAATTATCATTCTAAAATGCATATTTTCATATTTATGTGCACATTTAAGAGTTTATAAATTATCCAATATATACTTTAAAAACACGATGTACTTCATAAATTATTAAAAATTTCAAATAACTGTAAAAATTTACATTAATGTTTATTTTATTTCCTTAAAATTATGGTAAAAGAATGCATATATTTTAACAATACACATCTGTACGCTAAATAGAATAAATATCGTTCCATTATAATAATTAAAATGGGTCATTTGTTAGAGAGAATTTTTATTTTTAGTTGTTGAGGTCATCACACTTTAAACTGAGAAAATAAAGACATTTTATTCGTCTCTAAAAGTTGTTTTTTTTGGGGGGGAAGCTTAATTAAATGGATAAACAATATTGGACTGTGTTCTACAGTTACCTAGATTCGTGACTTTATTACCAAGAAGAGGGGGGAAAGTGCATTAAAACTCTTAATTTACTTTATTTACATCTGACTATTGGGCGGAGTCGCGTGATAGAAAGTCTCATGTAATTTTTTCTTAATATTTCTATTATACAAAAGAAGACAAGATTATTCCTAAGAGAAAATATTCTAAATTTAGTACAAAATTTACGGTGGTTATATATAATAACGTTTAATTATTCAAAATTTTCTCCTTTATCACCAATTAAGTTACTTAAATCCGTATTAATGATGCTTACCAGCTAAGATCTTAATTTTTAGTTGAGAAGCATCGTTAATACAATTAAAGAGCTTATGTTTATTAAACCATAGGAGAATAATTAAGAAAAGTTTTTAAATAATTCATAAGGTAATATTTAATTGATAAGTGAAACAATAAATTTAAAATTGAACAAACAAGATTAAATATAATTAAAGCTACTACTGTAAGAAAAATGCAATCCCGAGTTTTAATTTATCTAATCACATAAATTAAGAAAAATTAACAAATGATATTATTTATATAATGTTTTTAATGCTTGTTAAACAGAATTTTAAATGGAAGACGGGGAAAAAATGCAAAGAAACTGAATTTATGTTTACAAAATTAACGACTTTCGTCACGATAACATTCTTACATTAAACTGTAGCCAACAGTTTAATTAAATACACACACACATATATATATAGGCCTATATACATGTTTAAAAAATCATTATTGATAATAGAGACATGGTGTAAATTTAAATTATAATTAATAATAATAGGTAGATAATATAGATAATAATAGATAATAATAGGTAAAAATTAATTAATTTATAGAAAGAATGTAATTACATTTAAACATTTTTTAATGTTAGTTAATCATTTGAATGTAAAAGAAAGATAAAAAATAAATAAAATAAAACAGGGAGAATGCAAGATGGTGGACAATTTCAAGTTTCCGTTTTATCTCTTAATGTTTTTTTTTCCTTTTTTTTTAGTTTAGTACTAATCTCGCTCGCATGCAATATTCTTGGCTGTTTTTATTTCTTTCCTGGACCTACTCTTTTACGATATTGCGTCATCAACTTGTGGTGGTAATCCCTCCAAGTATCTTGTTCTTAATGTCTCTGCCTTATACTATTTTGATTAATGCAGTTTAGTGTTTCCAGTTGTCGACCAGTTAACAACCATAGTTTGGAAAATAGTTGTTAACTTTTACCTATAATTGGTTCCAACGGGCTTACTTTTTTATAGCCTGTGTCTTGTACGATTAATTAACTTTAATCTCAGATTGAATTTGTGCACAGAATACCCAACTCTTATGTAAAAAAAAAAAAAAAAAAAAAATTTTAAAAAAAAAAAAAAAAAAAAAAAAAACAGCAAACTCGCTTCGGCGGAGGCATCTTCTAGCAATTAAACGAAGAAAATTGGTGTGTTTAAGTAGTATTTTTATACATAAACACATAATTAAATGTGTTTTTAATTATTTAGATAATGACTAGAAGATAGTAAGACTGATCGAATAATGTCACTAACCCTTTTCGTAATTTAAGCGATAGAAGAATTAAAGCTAAAGGAAACATTTGAAAATTCGCTGAAGAATTTAAAACGTTTTACTTCTCCCCTTTGACTTAGTAGGGCCGTAAATAGACTAAAAAATTATCTACAATTGTCTAGAGCTCAAGTAATTCATAAATTTAAAATAAGCTCGGATACTGTTTATGTTTATCGTAGATCCTCTAACACAGCCATAAATATCCTAAAATTCTCATCCTCTCTTTTTCTCGTTTAAATCTTCCTTAAATAATTAATCTTTACTGTCTTCTAGACGATTATTAATAATTCAAGCGAAGAGAATGAACTTTCTAACAAGTTTTATCGACGTTTTATTGATGAAACGTGTTACTAAAATTATCAAAATCCATCATAAGAATCTACTCCTTAAGATAAAAGTATCTTTAAAATNACAAATTGCAAAAAAAAAAATAAGATGCCAATGGCATTTTTATTTAAACCGAAGATTGATAAACAAATTATTTTTTGGATATGTTCAGATACGTAATTCCTTTTTTCAAAATTAATAAAAATATATATATATATATATCCATAAGAGCTACAAAAATCCGTAATGACTACTGAAACCATTTCAGAAAACTACATTCTTATCAGTAAAAATATAAAGCAGAATAGAATTGATTAAAAAGTATGGCTGAGAAAAAAACACGTGTGGAACTTTTATAGTCGTTTTAAATATAGAGTTACGAGCCTTACGGAGAATCTGGGAGACAAAGAAGATTGCATAAATTCAAACGTTGTTTGCCTTATCTTCCAAACTTCAGATAAACTTTGTAGTATGTAGGATGCTGCAGGCAAAATATTTTAATGCATTCTTTTAGTGAATATTCAACTAGGATAGTCTCTGCCTTTCCTACTGAATATCTTAATTTTTTTTTTTTCATTACAACCAGGGAGGTAACAGTGAAAAGAATTTCAATATTTTAATTTAAATATATATATAAATATATATAATTAAATGGTATAAAAATATTTATTAAACTTACAGGATTTAAGCTTCTTCTATTCTATATATTTGAGAGTCAGTTATGGTAATATGTGCCGAAGACAAAGCAGCTGAATGTCAATATTTGGATATCATATTGCAGGAGATGAATAGAATCTTTTATGAGTTTCTTGATCAAAGAGATGGACAATGACGTAATGGCGTGGAAGATCATTTAAAGATCGTTAAGAAAATTCAATTTTCGTATATTTATTTAATTTAATTTTGCGAAAATTTTATTGTAGATTAAGTTTATAATGCGTGAAAATGACAATAAATTCGTGAAATGTGTGGAAAATACATATATATATTTTTTATAACATCATCAAATTACGTGGAAAAACTATTAATATTTGAAAAAATGAATAATTAAAAAATAAATTTTTATGCCATTATTTAGTTATTTAACTAGACAATAAAATTTTTAATCTTTTATTATATTAATAAGTAAATAATTTTAAAAAATTCGATCATTTTTTAAAGAGGCGATGAAAAATGAGTTAATTTCTTTATTAACAACTTAAAATTTATCGAATTTTTTAACTAAAATTAATGAATTAAAAATAATTGTTAATTACTTTATCAATTATTTTTAATTTAAAAATCTTCTCTCTCGCTTTCTTCCCCCCTTTTTTATTAAAAAATATTAAAATGTTGATAATTAACTAATAACTTGTACTTACTTAAAATAAATTTAAAGCATAATTTTTTTATTTTTTATTTTTTAGGAGAGAATTAGGCAAAGTTGACACACTCCAAAATTATATTTTATTTTATTTTTTAAAGTAAAAATAATCTTTGTTTTTATAAAACTTCATTTTTATGCAAGTATAAGGAAAAGGAAACAGTAACGCAGACTGAATAAATATTTCTTTAAACTAATGTTTATATTGAATATATAAATTTTTGTACTGAATATAAATTATGTGTATATAAGTAAAAGGGGACTACATCATATTATATAAAATTAAATATTTATTAAAATATTATAGAGTTTTAATATTGAATAATGGATTAAAACAGCTGGAAACATCCGTATAACAACTCATTAATTTTTCATGATTTTATATAAAAAGAAAACTTGTTTTTTTTTGTGTTTGTGTGTCTCGAAACTTTGAATTAAATACTTCAAAAATTTAATACAGAAAAATAAAGATAAATTAGTTTAAATAATAAAAAAATTGAAATCAAAATTGAATGTTTTCAAAATTAAAATCGAAGTTGATAACTTTTGAATTAAATTAAATTTTTCTTATAATAAATAAGTTATTGGGAGTATTTTAATAATGCTTTTTTTTATTTTCGCAATTTAATTTTTCATTTTTAAATGTCAGTTTTCTTCATTTTACACTATCTTTTTTGTATCAAACATGTACCAAATTGAAAATAATCAAATGTGGGTTTCATTCTCAACCCTTTTACTTTAAAAATAACAAAAATATCTACAAAATTATAACAAATTTAAGTTTCCTTTTTAATAAAGAAAGGAATTAATAAATTAAATAAAAAATTTATATTTTAGAGCATCATTAATCGATATATCATATCATTTTTCTTGTATAGCATAGGAGAAGACATTGGAGAAACATATTTGTGAATAAAATTCCAAATGTGGAGCTGTCAACATGTATATGAGATGTTCTTTGTGAAGTAATATTCTATCTGAGACCATTTATCTTTTGATATAATATACAAGAGTCCTTTCTATTTTCTGTATCCATTGATGGCAATACTGCAGAGTCATCCCACATCATCGTTTGTGCTTCTGGACAGACATTCAACATCGATCTTATTCTTCTATACTCTGTGAAGTAACGATCGACCAAAGACGAAGAAATATTTCATCTGCTAGATATTTTTATCCCTTAGAAATAAATGGTACGTTCTGAAAAGCTTATCAGTCAAACGTCCAAATCACGTACAACATCGTACGTTAACAGGAAAAATGGGAAATTAATTTTTAACAAGATAATTTTAATATTATTTGATGTCTCCATATTCCGAAATTTCTTTATAAAAAATCTTTATTTTTCTATTTAAAAAATGGCTGTAAAATTTATTTTTTATTCGTACAGTTTCATCTTCAAAATCTCTGGCTTATAAAAGTTGATTAGTTATTTTTCAAAGCTGTTATCGTCAGTAAATTGTAAAAAATCTTTGTGTTTCAAATTTCATTTTCGGTATTTTTTATTTAATTTAAATTCTCTAAATAAATATATATTAAGTTTTATAATTCTGGTTCAGTTTCTTTTATAATTCGACATAAAAAAAATGTAATTTTCTGATACTGTATTATAAGTCAGAAAATGGAAAAATTTATTTATAAAAATAAAATTCATGCAATTATTATCTACAGTTTTCTTATTGAAAGCTAATCCTATTTTGTTTGTTCTTTTTTTTTATTTCAGTTATTTCTTTAAATAAAAATAGGAGAGAGAAACATACATTTTAAAGAGATTCAAACTTGTACATTATGATAAAATTGGATGCAAAGTGATCTATTCTTTTTAGGATTTCTTCGCATCAATTGATCTGTTGCTTTCAATTTTTAGATCCTAAATATTTCCTCTTTCTAGTTTTATTCCACTTTGTCTATATATAGACAAAGAAAAACAAGGAAACTTCTTTTTATGATTGATGTCATGTTTGTATTTCAGACTTAAAATGAAAAATCCAAAATTCCTATTCCTCGAAAATATTGATTAAATCAATAGAGTGCATAAGATATCAGGCACATTCGTGAAAAAAATACAAAATCAACAAAAATGTATTCTTCCAAATAGGAAAAATATTATTTTATGATTGTTTAACCGCTATTTTTTCAAATTTCTTTTTTTTCCCCTTAAGATATGTTTTGTTTACAAATATCATTTCATATTTTACTCAAACGTAAAATTAAAAAAATAAATAAATAAATTCTAAATAGAAACATTTCTTATTTTATTCATATTAAATCCTGTTTGTTTCTCGATTTTCAGAAAGTTATTTACTTTTTATAGTAAAATAAATATTAAAAATTATCGTGACATCGTCACAATGCCGGGCTGCAATTTTTAATCGTATTTTTAATTTATTTCATTTAAAATATATGCTCTCCACCTCAAATTAGTAGTGGCTTGCCCCTGTATATCATACTTTTCCTTTACCAATAGAGTCGTGACGGTCATCTAACTAACACCTTTTAGGGGAAAATTTTTGAATTAAAATAACATGACTTCCAGTTTGCATCAGAAATTTTTATATAGTTAATTAGGGCCTCCTGTCCCAACGCTTTCCATATCTATTCTGCGCTTGCATCTATCTCATACCATACTCGAGATTAAGTAAGGACAGATAGACGGCCAGACAAATATACAGCCAGACAGCAGACGGGCGGACAACAGTGGGAATTTATAAGCCTACAATTTTTTCAAATTGCAACCCAAAAAGTAGGAGCGTAATGTCGGTGTTTACTAAAATTCTGTTGATCTTCACCGAGCATTTTGTAAAATTTCCTGATAATTACTTGAAGTAAAAGGATTTTTTCTTAACTGAGAGATTCTATATATAGCAGCCTATCTTAATTACAGGTGATGATAATGTTGAGATTGTCATACGTCAAGTCGAACACAATAGCAGTAATTTGTCAAGGCAATGTTTAATGCGAATTCGGGCGTGGTTATTTTATTGAACTATTACACGTATAGAGACGAAGAGTATAAATCATTTTGCTTAATTTACGTCAGAAGAGTTTAAAAAATAAATTAAAACAATCTCTTAATACCTTGGATAACAGTGGTATTATCTCAAAGGAGAAACCTCTAAAAATTATCATTTTAATGACTTTTATTAATATTAAATCTAATTAAAGACGAGCACGCCATTAAAGATTGGAGAATGATAAGTGAGACAAATGATTTTTTCTCCTTTTTTTTATTGCCGATGATGATGATAGGATTTTTATATTTGACTAACAAATTGATGGAATATGGAATAAGAGATTGCATGATAAAGATCATTTCTCTGATGCGCTCTTTATTCTCCGGATTAGCAATTACTAATGCTGTAAATAATATATTGCAGCAATTATTTTATGTAAGAATTGAAGTTAATTATACTTAAATTTTATTGCTGGAGTTAGTTTCACATCGATGTAAATACGTTTAATATTCAGTTTTTTTTTTGTATTATTATTATTATTAGGAGTAGAACCTACTCAGGTCTAGGTTGAAGAAAGGAAGTGTATGAGAGGATGAGGAAGAGAATGAGAGAAGAGAAATGATAGTAAAATACATAAAATAAATTTTAAATTAATAAATATATTTAAAAAACTTACAAAACTGATTTTATTCTTTAGTTTAACTCAATTAAACTTTCTTTAAAATTAAAATATTTGAAAATGATAAACATATAGTCTATGTGTATATTTAGGAAACAAGCATAAATTATTTTTTATTATTTTTAATTTACTAAAATCATGATTAATTAAAAAATAAAAGAGGAGGAAAATGCATGATGAACATTAGTTTGGGTTCAAATTAAATTCTGCAAGAGTTATTAATTAAAAGTTGTTAATTTTAAAAAGAGAGAGAGAGAGAGAGAAGAAAAAGTATTTGAGAGTTTATAATTAAAACTCAAAATCAAGTTTTATCTAACACTATATACAAAACTTATTCTTTTTATTATAAACATAATAAAATATTAAAGAAAACATATTTTATTTAGGTAATATAAAGCGTTTTTTGGAAGAAATTCCATTACAAAATTGTAAAATATTATCCTAAAAGCATGTTTTGTTCTTGTTTCCACCAAAAATAGATTTTTACTAAAACAAATTTTGTAAATGTAAACCTTATCAAATTTATTTAAGAGATAGAAATGTTTAAAAATTCATTTTATAATTTAGTAAATGGTAATTAACTATTACTGAAGCAGTCCACTTCTATCCGAATAATCGATTTAGCACTAGAACTATGAAATTCACGATGTTACTTACAATGAGGATTATTTTAGATATTTGGTATAAAAAATTTAATACTTTTCCATTTACCAGATCTATTCATTTCTATTTTGAAAGATTTATTTTCGTTTGGAGGGCCATCTTTATTTACTAACTAAACTTGGAGGATTTATATCCATTAAAAGACTTACATAGAAATCACTTATTTACTGTTAAATCGGATGATCTTTCCTCTTTCAGAACTTATCTATATTATTCCTTACCACTTACCTATCATAAAAATTGAAGAAGTTATTTATTTTTACTTAAAATATATGTAAGGAATATATACTAAAATATCAATTCGCTAGTTCCTTTTCCCTTAAAAAAATCTACTTATAGATCCAGCAGCGGTCTGTTTCTTTTAAAGATGGATAGTTTACCGTAGCTTAGATAATAATCTTATAAAAAAAAAGGATTTATTTATTTTGAAGAATTGATTTTTCGCATGGACAAACTAGTTTATATTTTGTATTAAAGGTAAAGGATTTTTTAGGGATTTATTTCCTGTAAAACTTAGATTTAATTATGTATTTATTTTTACTTGATACAAATTGTTTAATCGCTTCTATTGTAGTAGTTTATGTACTATATTAAATTAAATTAGATAATAAAGTTAGAGCAAATATTAATAAAACTTATGGGCAAGATTACATTTTGTTTATTTAAGTTTTAAAGTTATTTAGCTAAAAGCAAAGGAAAACGAGATAAATCATTTGCTACAAATATAATTTTAAAGTTACTTTTCTTGTAAAATCGAATTACTTAAAAGCAAATATAAGTGACAGAAACACTGTACCAAACACAATGAAACATTCTAAAACTAGAAAATAGTCCAACGAGGTTAAAAATATCTCTATAAATAACATCAAATTATCGATCTTGTATGAAAAACGTCTGCGTTTAAAATTAAAGAAGAAAGTTGGAATAAAAATACAAGAAAAAATCTTAAGACGAGTACTAAACTATTTAAAATATCAGCATTTATTTTGGGTTAATAAATTTTTATTCCGTTTTTTTCCTCTTCTCGCTACATTCTGTAAAAGTCATCTAAAGTTGAAGTCTGCAATCGATAATTCGATATTTTTCGCGTAGTAATCATCTCTGTCACTCGAAAAATAACAAAGTTGATATCCAATACTTATCTGTAATGAATGGATGTACATAATTAATTTGAAGAAGGAAAATCCTGTCTAACAACGACAAACCATTAAAAGGAACACACTTTCTTTTAATCAATGTGTCTTGTAGAAAATGAAAGAATAACGTGAAGATGGTTGAACTAAAGAAAAATATCCCTTCCCGTGTAATTAAACATCGATCGAAATGTGGTTAAAAAAGAAAATTTGATTGGTATTTCGATAAAAATATTGTGGTCGGATGATGGGGATACAAAATCCCTTTCGCATCTTTCATCCATTTCCTTGGAAATTCCATATGAACTTAGGTTACTAGAAGAATTTTTCTATATCCAACAGTATCTGTTTATATTTTAAAGCTATTCAGATAAATTAATTAAACATTTCAACACAACTTACAGTTTAGCTTCAACCGAATCTGCTTTCAGAACAGATTTAATTAAACTTTCTGTTGCAAGCAGATTAAAATGTCCACACTTGACAATTTTAATTATTTGATTAAATCCTTTTAACTACCTTGACTCGTCTTTTTAATTATAAAACAAAACTAAATTAGAATTAATTCCCTTATAAGCCTGACGTTTTTTCCAGTATCCATGCTCTTTAACAAAAATTCAAATGCAAAATGCATCTGTTCTTAACAAGGATGATACAAACTTCTCTTCATAATAATTATTTTTTAGTCGAGTTTTTTTAGCCGTTTTATACAAGAAATTAAAACCACTTAGTACTTTCAGTTTGTTTTACACAGTCAGAGCAATCGTATCTTTTCCATTCAGTAAATCCTTAGTACAGTACATAATTATTGAACGAAAAAATAGTGAAAAATGTATCTAAATATGAAAAAATCTATTATATAATGAGCGAAATATTCTATAAAAAATATCCTATCGATATGTAACAAGTGATTATTTTTAAAAAACAGCATTTCTTATAGTAAATTTAATTTTATTTTCGTGTATCAGCAACCATCATCCTAATAGCAAGACAAAAACAGTTAAAAATTAGTTTAAATTTTTGAAAAGTTTTTAAGTTGTGGATACAAACTTTGATCTTTTTTATAATATAAATCGTGTAAAAAAAATTGGTTGCTAATGAAGACCCGAGGTGGAGAATGTCCCATCTGTCATTTGGAAGGTATGATTAATTAAACATTCATTCGTGCTAGAGGCAACTAGTTCGTAAGACGGATGGAAAAGTAAAGTCAAATAATTAAATTCCATACCTACGAACATCTTAATTAATCATGTTAGTTACAGTCCTACTTAATGGTTTTTTTAAAATCCATTTTATTCCTTCGTTTGCCTCGACTTAAATGTTTTTCCAATACTCAACGCCAAGAAACATTCCATTTATGATGAGAAAACGTGTCGCTCCTATAAACTTTTAACAAATACATAAATTTAAGTATGCCTACATTATAATTATACGAGGAAGTTTGAATAAAATTTTTAAGAAAGTAAAAATTTTCCAACATTTTTATTAAAGAGTCTCATCTTAATGAAAAATTACAATAGAACGTGCAATAATAATAATAATAACAGGGGAAAAATTACAAAAAAAATAAACTAGAAAGAATTTATTACCGGATAGAATTATTATATTTGCAATTCTGATTTTTTTTAAATAACAAATATAAATATTTGCATATTCAAACTAACACAGGACTTTATTTATTCGAGCGAAAGAATTTCATGTTTCCTGTCATATTTATCATTCATCCTACGCCGTAGTTGAATTATTAAAATTTCCAATACTTCTTACGTTATTTAGTAACTCAATATATAAACTGGAGATTTAGTTTATTCAAAAAAAATGTATATAAAAAAAATGAATTTTTGTCAAAAGTAAATTTTAAAAGATACAAAAAGAAAACAAGATAAACTTTTTTCTCCAGAAAAAAAAATTGTACAATGCGAAATATCACTAAACCATTCACATAATTCTCATATATATATATATTTTTTTACAATTTTTTACTCGTATGAATCGATAGAATTCTGTCATTCGTTTGACACATTGTTGCCTCAGGTAAAATAAGCTAAGTTTACAATAGATATCGAATCGAGAATATAGATTTCGGTACAATTTCAAGGTGGCACGAAAGATATATTAAGGAGGAAAATATATATATTTAAAAAAAATACTCCTTTCCTTATAGCATTTACTTCTGTTGTAGACTAATCAATAGTAAATTTGAATTTTTTTGCACTTTAAGGTTAAGAACAATCGAATGATAAATTATTAAGATGGATAAAAAGCTTCAATAAAGTTTAAAAGCTTTTTCTCTTTTCATATTTTTATCGATCCTTTAAAAAAAAATTCTTTTGCGAATAAATATGCAATATCTGTCTCATTTTATGATATATGAGATTTAATAGTAATATATCAAAAATAATCTAGATTATATGGCACAAATCCTGATTTGGGAATCAAGAGGATTTTTTTTAATATATATATTACTTAACTATAATCAAAATTGGAGATTGAAGCCAAAATTGATACAAAACTTTTTAAAAGATTAAAGAGTACCCTTTTGATACCCTGATGTTTGAAACGTTAAGGGGCCTTCGTAGCCGGAAACAATAGGACAACATCCAAAAAAAGTTGCTTCAGGGCCCCTCTGGATATTCCCGGAGAGGATGTTACCCTTTTGGATGTTATCCTTTTGTTGGTAAAGTAATAAAACTTAAACCTTAAGTTTTATCAGTTTCGTGGTAGATCCTCCATTAAAAAATGGAATTTTATGTCTATAACAATTCAATTTATTAAGCTATTAATAATTCAAAAAAGTAATTTTAAATTTATATATTTTTCTATANACACTATCTTTTTTGTATCAAACATGTACCAAATTGAAAATAATCAAATGTGGGTTTCATTCTCAACCCTTTTACTTTAAAAATAACAAAAATATCTACAAAATTATAACAAATTTAAGTTTCCTTTTTAATAAAGAAAGGAATTAATAAATTAAATAAAAAATTATTATTTTAGAGCATCATTAATCGATATATCATATCATTTTTCTTGTATAGCATAGGAGAAGACATTGGAGAAACATATTTGTGAATAAAATTCCAAATGTGGAGCTGTCAACATGTATATGAGATGTTCTTTGTGAAGTAATATTCTATCTGAGACCATTTATCTTTTGATATAATATACAAGAGTCCTTTCTATTTTCTGTATCCATTGATGGCAATACTGCAGAGTCATCCCACATCATCGTTTGTGCTTCTGGACAGACATTCAACATCGATCTTATTCTTCTATACTCTGTGAAGTAACGATCGACCAAAGACGAAGAAATATTTCATCTGCTAGATATTTTTATCCCTTAGAAATAAATGGTACGTTCTGAAAAGCTTATCAGTCAAACGTCCAAATCACGTACAACATCGTACGTTAACAGGAAAAATGGGAAATTAATTTTTAACAAGATAATTTTAATATTATTTGATGTCTCCATATTCCGAAATTTCTTTATAAAAAATCTTTATTTTTCTATTTAAAAAATGGCTGTAAAATTTATTTTTTATTCGTACAGTTTCATCTTCAAAATCTCTGGCTTATAAAAGTTGATTAGTTATTTTTCAAAGCTGTTATCGTCAGTAAATTGTAAAAAATCTTTGTGTTTCAAATTTCATTTTCGGTATTTTTTATTTAATTTAAATTCTCTAAATAAATATATATTAAGTTTTATAATTCTGGTTCAGTTTCTTTTATAATTCGACATAAAAAAAATGTAATTTTCTGATACTGTATTATAAGTCAGAAAATGGAAAAATTTATTTATAAAAATAAAATTCATGCAATTATTATCTACAGTTTTCTTATTGAAAGCTAATCCTATTTTGTTTGTTCTTTTTTTTTATTTCAGTTATTTCTTTAAATAAAAATAGGAGAGAGAAACATACATTTTAAAGAGATTCAAACTTGTACATTATGATAAAATTGGATGCAAAGTGATCTATTCTTTTTAGGATTTCTTCGCATCAATTGATCTGTTGCTTTCAATTTTTAGATCCTAAATATTTCCTCTTTCTAGTTTTATTCCACTTTGTCTATATATAGACAAAGAAAAACAAGGAAACTTCTTTTTATGATTGATGTCATGTTTGTATTTCAGACTTAAAATGAAAAATCCAAAATTCCTATTCCTCGAAAATATTGATTAAATCAATAGAGTGCATAAGATATCAGGCACATTCGTGAAAAAAATACAAAATCAACAAAAATGTATTCTTCCAAATAGGAAAAATATTATTTTATGATTGTTTAACCGCTATTTTTTCAAATTTCTTTTTTTTCCCCTTAAGATATGTTTTGTTTACAAATATCATTTCATATTTTACTCAAACGTAAAATTAAAAAAATAAATAAATAAATTCTAAATAGAAACATTTCTTATTTTATTCATATTAAATCCTGTTTGTTTCTCGATTTTCAGAAAGTTATTTACTTTTTATAGTAAAATAAATATTAAAAATTATCGTGACATCGTCACAATGCCGGGCTGCAATTTTTAATCGTATTTTTAATTTATTTCATTTAAAATATATGCTCTCCACCTCAAATTAGTAGTGGCTTGCCCCTGTATATCATACTTTTCCTTTACCAATAGAGTCGTGACGGTCATCTAACTAACACCTTTTAGGGGAAAATTTTTGAATTAAAATAACATGACTTCCAGTTTGCATCAGAAATTTTTATATAGTTAATTAGGGCCTCCTGTCCCAACGCTTTCCATATCTATTCTGCGCTTGCATCTATCTCATACCATACTCGAGATTAAGTAAGGACAGATAGACGGCCAGACAAATATACAGCCAGACAGCAGACGGGCGGACAACAGTGGGAATTTATAAGCCTACAATTTTTTCAAATTGCAACCCAAAAAGTAGGAGCGTAATGTCGGTGTTTACTAAAATTCTGTTGATCTTCACCGAGCATTTTGTAAAATTTCCTGATAATTACTTGAAGTAAAAGGATTTTTTCTTAACTGAGAGATTCTATATATAGCAGCCTATCTTAATTACAGGTGATGATAATGTTGAGATTGTCATACGTCAAGTCGAACACAATAGCAGTAATTTGTCAAGGCAATGTTTAATGCGAATTCGGGCGTGGTTATTTTATTGAACTATTACACGTATAGAGACGAAGAGTATAAATCATTTTGCTTAATTTACGTCAGAAGAGTTTAAAAAATAAATTAAAACAATCTCTTAATACCTTGGATAACAGTGGTATTATCTCAAAGGAGAAACCTCTAAAAATTATCATTTTAATGACTTTTATTAATATTAAATCTAATTAAAGACGAGCACGCCATTAAAGATTGGAGAATGATAAGTGAGACAAATGATTTTTTCTCCTTTTTTTTATTGCCGATGATGATGATAGGATTTTTATATTTGACTAACAAATTGATGGAATATGGAATAAGAGATTGCATGATAAAGATCATTTCTCTGATGCGCTCTTTATTCTCCGGATTAGCAATTACTAATGCTGTAAATAATATATTGCAGCAATTATTTTATGTAAGAATTGAAGTTAATTATACTTAAATTTTATTGCTGGAGTTAGTTTCACATCGATGTAAATACGTTTAATATTCAGTTTTTTTTTTGTATTATTATTATTATTAGGAGTAGAACCTACTCAGGTCTAGGTTGAAGAAAGGAAGTGTATGAGAGGATGAGGAAGAGAATGAGAGAAGAGAAATGATAGTAAAATACATAAAATAAATTTTAAATTAATAAATATATTTAAAAAACTTACAAAACTGATTTTATTCTTTAGTTTAACTCAATTAAACTTTCTTTAAAATTAAAATATTTGAAAATGATAAACATATAGTCTATGTGTATATTTAGGAAACAAGCATAAATTATTTTTTATTATTTTTAATTTACTAAAATCATGATTAATTAAAAAATAAAAGAGGAGGAAAATGCATGATGAACATTAGTTTGGGTTCAAATTAAATTCTGCAAGAGTTATTAATTAAAAGTTGTTAATTTTAAAAAGAGAGAGAGAGAGAGAGAAGAAAAAGTATTTGAGAGTTTATAATTAAAACTCAAAATCAAGTTTTATCTAACACTATATACAAAACTTATTCTTTTTATTATAAACATAATAAAATATTAAAGAAAACATATTTTATTTAGGTAATATAAAGCGTTTTTTGGAAGAAATTCCATTACAAAATTGTAAAATATTATCCTAAAAGCATGTTTTGTTCTTGTTTCCACCAAAAATAGATTTTTACTAAAACAAATTTTGTAAATGTAAACCTTATCAAATTTATTTAAGAGATAGAAATGTTTAAAAATTCATTTTATAATTTAGTAAATGGTAATTAACTATTACTGAAGCAGTCCACTTCTATCCGAATAATCGATTTAGCACTAGAACTATGAAATTCACGATGTTACTTACAATGAGGATTATTTTAGATATTTGGTATAAAAAATTTAATACTTTTCCATTTACCAGATCTATTCATTTCTATTTTGAAAGATTTATTTTCGTTTGGAGGGCCATCTTTATTTACTAACTAAACTTGGAGGATTTATATCCATTAAAAGACTTACATAGAAATCACTTATTTACTGTTAAATCGGATGATCTTTCCTCTTTCAGAACTTATCTATATTATTCCTTACCACTTACCTATCATAAAAATTGAAGAAGTTATTTATTTTTACTTAAAATATATGTAAGGAATATATACTAAAATATCAATTCGCTAGTTCCTTTTCCCTTAAAAAAATCTACTTATAGATCCAGCAGCGGTCTGTTTCTTTTAAAGATGGATAGTTTACCGTAGCTTAGATAATAATCTTATAAAAAAAAAGGATTTATTTATTTTGAAGAATTGATTTTTCGCATGGACAAACTAGTTTATATTTTGTATTAAAGGTAAAGGATTTTTTAGGGATTTATTTCCTGTAAAACTTAGATTTAATTATGTATTTATTTTTACTTGATACAAATTGTTTAATCGCTTCTATTGTAGTAGTTTATGTACTATATTAAATTAAATTAGATAATAAAGTTAGAGCAAATATTAATAAAACTTATGGGCAAGATTACATTTTGTTTATTTAAGTTTTAAAGTTATTTAGCTAAAAGCAAAGGAAAACGAGATAAATCATTTGCTACAAATATAATTTTAAAGTTACTTTTCTTGTAAAATCGAATTACTTAAAAGCAAATATAAGTGACAGAAACACTGTACCAAACACAATGAAACATTCTAAAACTAGAAAATAGTCCAACGAGGTTAAAAATATCTCTATAAATAACATCAAATTATCGATCTTGTATGAAAAACGTCTGCGTTTAAAATTAAAGAAGAAAGTTGGAATAAAAATACAAGAAAAAATCTTAAGACGAGTACTAAACTATTTAAAATATCAGCATTTATTTTGGGTTAATAAATTTTTATTCCGTTTTTTTCCTCTTCTCGCTACATTCTGTAAAAGTCATCTAAAGTTGAAGTCTGCAATCGATAATTCGATATTTTTCGCGTAGTAATCATCTCTGTCACTCGAAAAATAACAAAGTTGATATCCAATACTTATCTGTAATGAATGGATGTACATAATTAATTTGAAGAAGGAAAATCCTGTCTAACAACGACAAACCATTAAAAGGAACACACTTTCTTTTAATCAATGTGTCTTGTAGAAAATGAAAGAATAACGTGAAGATGGTTGAACTAAAGAAAAATATCCCTTCCCGTGTAATTAAACATCGATCGAAATGTGGTTAAAAAAGAAAATTTGATTGGTATTTCGATAAAAATATTGTGGTCGGATGATGGGGATACAAAATCCCTTTCGCATCTTTCATCCATTTCCTTGGAAATTCCATATGAACTTAGGTTACTAGAAGAATTTTTCTATATCCAACAGTATCTGTTTATATTTTAAAGCTATTCAGATAAATTAATTAAACATTTCAACACAACTTACAGTTTAGCTTCAACCGAATCTGCTTTCAGAACAGATTTAATTAAACTTTCTGTTGCAAGCAGATTAAAATGTCCACACTTGACAATTTTAATTATTTGATTAAATCCTTTTAACTACCTTGACTCGTCTTTTTAATTATAAAACAAAACTAAATTAGAATTAATTCCCTTATAAGCCTGACGTTTTTTCCAGTATCCATGCTCTTTAACAAAAATTCAAATGCAAAATGCATCTGTTCTTAACAAGGATGATACAAACTTCTCTTCATAATAATTATTTTTTAGTCGAGTTTTTTTAGCTGTTTTATACAAGAAATTAAAACCACTTAGTACTTTCAGTTTGTTTTACACAGTCAGAGCAATCGTATCTTTTCCATTCAGTAAATCCTTAGTACAGTACATAATTATTGAACGAAAAAATAGTGAAAAATGTATCTAAATATGAAAAAATCTATTATATAATGAGCGAAATATTCTATAAAAAATATCCTATCGATATGTAACAAGTGATTATTTTTAAAAAACAGCATTTCTTATAGTAAATTTAATTTTATTTTCGTGTATCAGCAACCATCATCCTAATAGCAAGACAAAAACAGTTAAAAATTAGTTTAAATTTTTGAAAAGTTTTTAAGTTGTGGATACAAACTTTGATCTTTTTTATAATATAAATCGTGTAAAAAAAATTGGTTGCTAATGAAGACCCGAGGTGGAGAATGTCCCATCTGTCATTTGGAAGGTATGATTAATTAAACATTCATTCGTGCTAGAGGCAACTAGTTCGTAAGACGGATGGAAAAGTAAAGTCAAATAATTAAATTCCATACCTACGAACATCTTAATTAATCATGTTAGTTACAGTCCTACTTAATGGTTTTTTTAAAATCCATTTTATTCCTTCGTTTGCCTCGACTTAAATGTTTTTCCAATACTCAACGCCAAGAAACATTCCATTTATGATGAGAAAACGTGTCGCTCCTATAAACTTTTAACAAATACATAAATTTAAGTATGCCTACATTATAATTATACGAGGAAGTTTGAATAAAATTTTTAAGAAAGTAAAAATTTTCCAACATTTTTATTAAAGAGTCTCATCTTAATGAAAAATTACAATAGAACGTGCAATAATAATAATAATAACAGGGGAAAAATTACAAAAAAAATAAACTAGAAAGAATTTATTACCGGATAGAATTATTATATTTGCAATTCTGATTTTTTTTAAATAACAAATATAAATATTTGCATATTCAAACTAACACAGGACTTTATTTATTCGAGCGAAAGAATTTCATGTTTCCTGTCATATTTATCATTCATCCTACGCCGTAGTTGAATTATTAAAATTTCCAATACTTCTTACGTTATTTAGTAACTCAATATATAAACTGGAGATTTAGTTTATTCAAAAAAAATGTATATAAAAAAAATGAATTTTTGTCAAAAGTAAATTTTAAAAGATACAAAAAGAAAACAAGATAAACTTTTTTCTCCAGAAAAAAAAATTGTACAATGCGAAATATCACTAAACCATTCACATAATTCTCATATATATATATATTTTTTTACAATTTTTTACTCGTATGAATCGATAGAATTCTGTCATTCGTTTGACACATTGTTGCCTCAGGTAAAATAAGCTAAGTTTACAATAGATATCGAATCGAGAATATAGATTTCGGTACAATTTCAAGGTGGCACGAAAGATATATTAAGGAGGAAAATATATATATTTAAAAAAAATACTCCTTTCCTTATAGCATTTACTTCTGTTGTA
Source organism: Centruroides sculpturatus (assembly GCF_000671375.1). NCBI lineage: Eukaryota > Metazoa > Arthropoda > Arachnida > Scorpiones > Buthidae > Centruroides > Centruroides sculpturatus. The sequence goes on along the minus strand of NW_019384926.1, from coordinate 147,534 downwards.
GACTAATCAATAGTAAATTTGAATTTTTTTGCACTTTAAGGTTAAGAACAATCGAATGATAAATTATTAAGATGGATAAAAAGCTTCAATAAAGTTTAAAAGCTTTTTCTCTTTTCATATTTTTATCGATCCTTTAAAAAAAAATTCTTTTGCGAATAAATATGCAATATCTGTCTCATTTTATGATATATGAGATTTAATAGTAATATATCAAAAATAATCTAGATTATATGGCACAAATCCTGATTTGGGAATCAAGAGGATTTTTTTTAATATATATATTACTTAACTATAACCAAAATTGGAGATTGAAGCCAAAATTGATACAAAACTTTTTAAAAGATTAAAGAGTACCCTTTTGATACCCTGATGTTTGAAACGTTAAGGGGCCTTCGTAGCCGGAAACAATAGGACAACATCCAAAAAAAGTTGCTTCAGGGCCCCTCTGGATATTCCCGGAGAGGATGTTACCCTTTTGGATGTTATCCTTTTGTTGGTAAAGTAATAAAACTTAAACCTTAAGTTTTATCAGTTTCGTGGTAGATCCTCCATTAAAAAATGGAATTTTATGTCTATAACAATTCAATTTATTAAGCTATTAATAATTCAAAAAAGTAATTTTAAATTTATATATTTTTCTATACATTTAATTTGTACTGTACAATACGTTTATCAGTTCGAGTAGAAGATATTAATACTGGAAATTTGTACTGGAAAGAATTACAATGTAGAGAAAAATTAAATAAAATTTATTATATCGTTATAATTATTTATTTAAACTGATTATTTTAAACTTAACAAAAATTTTAAGCTTATATTAAATTCAAAAAATACACTGTGAGAATATTTGAAAGGTTTTTAATTAAATTTTCTATATAATAAAGTTGAACAATTAATAAAAATAAGCTAAATTTATAAAATTTTACTTAAATAGTTTTCTGAACTGTGAAATAATTAGTAATTTTCATTATTTTATTTGCAATAAATATAAAATAAATGTTAATTTTTATAATTATTAATTACTTTTTTGAGACTGCTAAGATTTCTATATAGATATTCATTTAAAAACCAATAACTTAAAAAATTTTAGTTATATTTACTAACAGAATTAGTAGAAATGACAGAACTCCAGGCTGGGGGAAGACAGTTCACTTATTCTATCTTGTATCTTACAGCCAACATACCAGTAAAGTTTGTTGTAAGCAGTTGTCCAATAAAAGAATTGTGATACTAACCAGCATCAATAAAAGACAAAAAATATAATAATAATAACATTAAAAATCAGCAAACTTAAATCTGGTTATTGTTAATGGAGTTTTAAACTCCCTAACATAAAAGTAAAACGTGAATTTTTCCAAATTATGCAGTTTAATTGCAAGCGTGAAAATAACAACGGACTACAGCAATGCAAATCAGAAAATATATAACTGTATGTGATGATAATAATATTAAACAATTATTATTACTTAATTAAATATAGTTGCAAGAATGTAGCTGAATAAGTGAATTATCAACTTAACTGTCAGAAAGTTTATAAAGAGATAATATAAATGTAACGTTTTAATCACCAGTTATAATAATAACAATTAGATTTAATACTGAGAAATGCAAACTCGTTAGTGCTATCATGCACGATATAATGATGTTAAACAGTTAACAGTAATTAAAATCATTTTATTAGCGTGAAAAGTATAATATTCAGTTCAACAACAAATCTAAGACATGTTACATCACATTCAATACTTATAATTCACTTAAATATGCGAATCTCTTTAGAGACTTTGAGAATGTTAATTAACACTTTATTAAATTTCGTTACAACGATGACGTTGGGATGTATTTTGATAAATAGAAAAAATTGAGATGTTTTTTAGTATATGTCAGAGAAATAAAATTGAACGGAATTAGTTTCTGTTATGACAATTTTAGTTTTGGTAACGATCATTACGACTTCAAATGTGGTATCTTGTGCCAGAAACGTCAATGTATATATAGATCTTTATGGGACAAATATCTAGCACAAACAGCTCTCTGGCTGATAATGGTGAAGATATCATCATCGCAGCATCATTTTTGTCATTGGTTTTGTGATTATTCCTCCAAAAAGCTGTTGTTGCAATTGTAAGAACTTTTTATTTAAACTACTTTTACTAATTTGCGCAGACAATATTCTAATTAATAACTGAAAATTTCCACGTATTCTCGGTAAAAAAAATCATTAAATTTAAAGAATTTAGCTAGCGATGATCAATGTGCATTTTCTTTGTTCCTCTTAGTATAAAATCGTCGAGTTCGATTTTCGTATCATAGGATCTAATGAAGCCAAATGTTTACTCCTTCTGCTAAAACAACTTGTGTTTGCATTAATCGGCAAATCTTTTTTCTTTTCTGTTTGGAATTCAGAAAGATTCCAAAGACATTCCTAACACTCGAATAAACAAACCCAATGGAATTTGGTGTCTACTAAAGCTCTGCTCAAAGCCTTTTATGGTGAACAACTTAAAAGGTGTAATTCGCAAACTTTTCAATTATAAATACAAGGGATTTTTCTAAAACGATTTAAATAACAGTCGAGTTTGTAGCCAGCAAAGTACTTTGTTGTGACAATTGCCTGAAAGACCTTTTACATTCCAACCCTCTTCTCTACGGTAGTTTGTTTGAAGCAAAGTAGGAAATGGATTTAATGTAGGAAGCTGTCCGACGGAAATTGCCATCATTAGCTTACAATTGCTGGATGAGTTGTGTCGGGTGATGCCTCTTATTCCTTTATCTATAGTTTGTACTTTCAATAGATTAACAAAATTCTTTCTAGAATTATATTAACAGACTCCTACCGCTTTCATTTCTTCAAGTAATAACAACTTTTGTACGTTTATTATTCATTAAGCACCACTAGTAAACATTATTAAATTCGCTGAACACAGTCAATTTTTGTATTTCACCAGCTTCAAAGTATAAAAACCTGAATTGTAATTACTAGAATAATTAATTTATATTTATTTTTTTATGTTATTAACTTCAAGTTTTCATTAAGGTTCCTGGATTAAGTACCTCTGCGGGGTGACTAATTCTCAATTAATATTAACTTCGTTCGTTCCAGCCATTAATTTGATTAGTTAGACTTCATTATTAATCTCCTTTATTTGGACTAAACCTTATTATATTTTTGCAATAAAAAAATAAATTGGTTTCAAAAATGCTTTTAAGAATGAAAATCGATGATAGTTTTTTTTTTCCTTTTCCTTGCCCCTTTTAACTGAGATCATTTCCTCTTCTATAAGCTTCTCCTCTTCGCTTGTTTTCGAAAGCTTAAACCGCTATGTGGCCTGGTGCCAAATTTCACTTATGCAGAAAAATATGTTCACTCTATTAAACGATAAATATCGTTCTAGTTTATTTTTATACTTCATTCTTTGAACAAGTTATAAATACATCGGTTTGATTTTTAAATCATAATGGTCACTCAGTTTAACGTCATTCGTTTCATCGTCTTATTAATTCCGTTATTAAACTGTAATAAATTAATATCATAATTAGTGTATTTACTAGCCAAATCAGATTCCCTCCGTTTAAGTAGCTTAAAATATAATTAAGATAAAGCGTATTAATTAAATTTCCTTCCAGTAAGAAAAATTGAATAGCAAAGGATAAATTGTTTACTAATTATAGTTTTGAGGCTATAAAATTGGGCTACCTAGTTCTTGTACATCTTAAACGTATTTTAGTACACACGAAATGGGTTTCAATCACTTTATATCGAGTTTGAACTCGAGTCAGCCATTTACCTTTTGGATCTAGTCCAAAATAAACACAGAGGCAGAGGATAGAAACCTCTGCAACTCTGCAAAGAATTACTTAAGTTCAGTTGCAATAATAAATATTCTGTAAAAGAATAGGCGTCGATTCTTAAAATATTTTGCCATTAAATGTTAGCAAATGTATATATTTTTAAAGTACATAACCGGCAGCTCCGCCCAATGTAATCTACTCTGTGCAAAAGTCAACGAACAAAGATAAATCCCCGAAGTGAATAATGGGTTTCAATCGCATTATAGTACTAGGATAAGTTGAATTCGTCTCAAGCATTTACCTTTTGGACGCATTCCAAACCAAACACCAATATAAAATAAAAGGAAAAGTCGGGTGTGCATCTTCAAGAGATAAAAACAAGATGTCAGAAATACATCACAAGGGAGAATTTGTCTGTAGAGAAACGATCACTCTCGACATATTGGCCCATCAAACAAAGAATAATGTTAGCTGTCATAGTATAAAGTAAAGGTAGAATAAAGTTAGAAGCTGTACTCGGTTTCATAAAGAAACAAGAGGAGATTGTGTCGAAAATCAATTGGATAACCCAAAGCAGGTTTTATACGAGTGGATAAAATGGTTAGGAAAAGTAACACAATTTATCAAAACGAATCACGTTTGGTCACAACAAAGATTTCTGTATCCAATCCACTCTGCAACTTTTATTTATTAACTTTCTTTTGTTCTTAACGAGTATTTCACGTGATATGAAAGAATAAACAGTTCTTTTCGGTTAACGATAAGCTTATTAATGCCTTTAAGTATAGCTATTTATTAAATTCTCAAAGAGGCTGACCATTTACACTATCTGCTAAAGCACTTCTATAGATTTATCTGTTTTTAATTAAATTATGTAAAGTTAATAGGAAAGAATTCATAACTGTTATGAAAAGAATCTATTCTTCTATGTTGATATTTAAAGCGAAATTTTTTATTACGCGTTTAAATCTCTCGTAAAGACTAAACAGAAAATGAACGGAAGTACCTCTTCATTTTTATTATTGTATTACGAAATTAAATAATCTAGAAACTTTGTTTTTCTAATATATGTAATGAAAACAATATTTTATAATTAATTTTCTTCAAATCTACTAACATTACAAATTAAGCTGGCGATGTTGCTACGCACTTTAACATATTAAATTGTATTTTGTTTCAATTAAAACTAAGAAATGAATAAATTCAGCTTAAATGCAGTAAATGTACCATTTTCATTATTTCTTATTTAAATTTAATAACATCTAAGCTAAGTAATCTGTTAAGGAGACAAAACACTCTTTCTATTATTCAAGCTTCTAAATGAAAAAAGCGTTAAATAATATTAACAAATTTAAGTTTCATCCCGAATAAAATTTCCTTATAGAATTGCTGATGCATGTCGTTTTTGATGCACACTCCAATGATTTATATTTCGTTTTGTTAATTTCCTTAAAAAAATCATTCTCGTAAATTATAAGAATAAGGAAATAAACAACAGATGTTCCTAGCAAAACAAAATTATTCTTTTATTTTATTTTTCTTTTTTGTAAACAAAGAAATTGAATTTTTCTCTACTCATAAAGTGCAAAAATGAACAAACTTGTCTAAACTAAACTTTTACAAAGAAACAAAAGGATAAAATATGTTTCGGTGATAAATGTATCATTTATTTTTTTAACGATAAACGGTTCGAAAATCTTATTTTTAAGAGAAATTTTCCAAGATATCGCTTGTTTGATGCAGTAAATATGACTGCATAGGTTTTCCCTAAAGCAATTATTACAATTTAAATCGATAAAGAATTTTGGAGTTTAATTTCGTAATATTCGAATTTATGTCAAGCCGTAATTGGACTTAAAAATGAAATGTAAAGTGTCAGATCGATGTAGAAGGGGACAACAGATGGTCAAGCCAATAATGTTAGTTCTAGAGTGTTGTTCATGCGAAAAGCAACTGGGCGACTATTTCCATTCGATTGAACTGGCAGAGGTTGCGCTTCACCAAAACTACTGCTGGCGTAAGGCCAATACTGTACAACACGAAAAGAACAAACATTATATAATAATTCCTATGAAAAATATCCTTGGCTTATTCCTTATTCCGCACCGTACTCCTCGATATGTAGGATAAATCGAACCTATACATTATTAATTCCTAGGGCAAGAGGAAGGCTACACAAGTTCATACTATTGATCTTTGTAGAAAATCATATTCTATCTGTCTGAATTTACCTAAGATAAAATTTGAAATGTGACACATTACATTAATATTATAAATTATCGTTGATACATAATTCAATAAGATATTTTAAATTCGAGCCGCAGCCAAAAATATTTCCTCTTTGTCCTAAAAGAATTAATATTTATTTTGATATCGTTCAAAGTTTGGAATGATTATTGCGGATGAGTGATTCATTTTCCATTTGTTACACTCCGATGTAGCCGTTCTCTACTGTACAATAAATGCCGAATTCATTCCATTTCAGCATTTCTATTTACACACTTTTTCCCTTTCTCTTAATATAATTTTACTAGAAACTCTCGCTTTAATTATTGATTTTTTTTCTAACTGCCGATGTTTATATTTAATTTTATTAAAACTGTCGTTCAATTATTGTTTTTTTTTTGTAAGTACTAAAAATATTTTTTGAGTATTTTCCAAATAATTGCGAAATTAATTTAATGATACGGTAATTAAAAAATTTTCGTAAGATTAATTGTTTTGAAACGGTTGCGAGAATCAATTAAAGTGAAAGAGGAAAGGATTAAAGTATATAAAAAATTAAAAGTAGACTAACAAACATATAAATATACTTTTTAAAAAATCCGTATAGAAAATAATATTTTCTATATTTTTCTGACATTTTTGCTCCATCGTATTCTATGAATTATTGTGATAATACTAACGTATATAGGGTGAAAAAATACGACTACTGTCTCTTTTTGTGATATTAACACTCTTTATCACGTAGTTATTCTCAAAGAAAAATCACGTTTATAAGTTACGGCATTTATGTGACTGCTACTTTGGGATTTCTATCGTATTCCAAACAATTCCCATCTCGTAAATGTATACTTAATGTACGAGCTTTTACCGAAAGATATTTAATATGATTTAGTTAATTGGAAATGCAGTTAAACTTCTAATCAACGGTCACTAACGGGAACGTAAAAACTGGCTTGTTTGGAGGTTTTTGTAAAAGATGGACGCCATTAGAGGTGGTCTTTATTGAAGGTTCGACTGCATATCATTCCAGATAGATTACACGTTGATTCTTTGCTTAAAACTTGCAAAGTTTTAAAAGATTAACCCGTTAATAAGACTGGACTGTTATGTTATAAATCATCTCTACGATCAAAAGAAAAAATGCGAACGTACTAACTAAAGATTAAATTTTAATCAACTTAATAACGCCTATATAAACTTTAAAACTGTAATATAATTACTAACATTCAAATCTTTTTTATTACTTATTAATAAGATTAGTTTAAAATTTTCTGTGAGGTAATTTGCCGGTAAAAATTATATTAAAGCATTATTTTAGTATTTTCAAATAATTAAATTATATGTATATATATTTATAAAATAAAGTTATTAAAATTATATCTGGGATCTATTTTCTACTGTTATACAGGAAATGACTTATTTAAATAGAGCACGTAAAGGAATATTATATTTTAAAATTCGATGCACAACAACGGTCTTTGCGATTGCGTTGGTGAATGCTATGGAGATTGAAAATTCTCAACAAACGAGGATCGATAATGGCTAACTTTGAAATTTGTCTTATTAGCCAATGGCAAGTAAACAAAAAAATGAAGGCATTGATTCCACAACAACGATTTTAATTGCAATCACTATCATTTGCAAAGTATAGCAAGCATCGACCCTAAGGTCTTTTGCTCCGTTCAATTCGAATTCTTAAAAAAAATAAATAAAAAGACAACTGAAGAAAAACAATGGATAGACATCTTTCCAACTAAACAAATTTATAATATTATTGTTCTAATGATGCGAAACGGTGTATTGCTAAGTTTTACTTGAAGGGAAATTTAAAATATCGCTCTTACAAATCATTTATAATTATTGTTGTTTAATTATAATTGTTAATAAAAGAGGCGATAAATTTTATTATTTTTGAAAGATAAACTTTAATTTAAAAAATTTTTCTTTTATGTAAAAATTTGAAAAATTCTGCAAGAATGCGTCGGAAAATAATCTTTTTTAAAAAATTATTAGGAAGATTCCGAATAATTTGTTTGTATTTTTATTAAATAAGAACCTTAGTAAATAAATTCATAAATATTTTATATTTAAACGCGCTATACTATTTAAAAATGTATTTTATGTATTCACTTATAAGTGATTCATAGCATTTCTTTTAATATAATAAATAAGTGTACTGTACTGTCACGCTGAAGCTATTTTACTTACTTGCAAGAAAATTATATAAAAGTGTATTGAGTAAAAGTGATTGATTTTATAAATTTAAGAGTCTCAATATGCTTGGAATTTTTTTTAAAATATATTTAAAATATGTATAAGTTTATTAAATAATTCTAAAAGTCACAGTGATTCTCATATTTAATGTTACATGATAAATGGATCAGAATAAATGATTAATTGAAAAAAATTATTTATATTTTAATTTGATAAATTGAAAATAATATTAATAGATCTACAAGACAAATATTTATAAATAGAGATTATAGCATTTGTAGAAATTTAATGAGAATAACAAAGATTTTTTTTCTTTTTCTCGCCAGGTATAAATAATATATTTGTAATGACAGTAAGATTTGTTGTAGCAAACAGCCGAATACTGTAATTACAATATACTGTATAATATTACGAGAATAACTAATCAATAAATTCAATTTTGATTTTAATAAGAAGCAGACCCCGCTGATTGAATTAATGCATAAGTTTACATCGTTATACGGTATTGTTTTTACTCAATTAAATTATTTCTAATTTAAAAAATCTAGATTAAAGTTTAACCTGAATTTATCTAGATCTGTAGGCTATAAAAATTTATTAAAAATTATTCTAATCTGAATTTATTAATATTTGTTATAATTTTTTTACTGTGGATCGTCTATTATTAATTTTAAATGGTTTACAATGGAATCGATAATGCTAATAGAGGTCAGTAACGGATCCAGAAGCACCCAAAGTGGGGACTAACTCAAAAATTAAAGATATTTGAATAATTGACGAGCAATTATTTATTGTGACAGCATTACAATGCCAGGTTGCAATTTTTAACCATATTTTTTAATTTATTTAATTTAAAATATATGCTCTCCACCTCGAATTAGTAATGTTTGCCCATGTACATCACACTTTTCCTGTTAGCAACAGAGTCATGCTGATCATCTGACTCTTTTCTAAGGAAAACTTTTGAATTAAAATAACGTGACTTTCGGTGCAGACCGAAAGTTCGTATACTGTATAGTTAATCGGGGCCTCCTGTCACTAAGCTTTTCATATAAGGTCTCAACTTTTATCTAACTCTATTCTCAAAATTAAGGAAGAAAAAACAGACACGCGGACGGAAGACAGTGGAAATTTATAGGTCTACAATTTTTTAAATTGCAACGCAATAAGTACCTTTTATTAGCACGTCACGACGATTGTATTGTGGGTAGTTAGATAAACCACATTTACCATCATAAATATTTTTGAAGACCAAACAAAAAATTTTATTTTATTTTACTCTTTTTGTTAATGGGGAGAGCTTTAAGTCCCTGTAACCTTCCCCTTGTATTTGCCACTGATTGAGATCGATGCATTCTAAAGAAATAATTGAAGGATGAATTAAGCTAGTAATGTAAACCATTAAAAAAGATCGAAACTTTTTCATTCTCATTTTAAACTTTTCTGCAAAATTTAAACTCGATCAGAATCTGTTTCAATCGTTAATCTATCGATTCTGTAGTTACGTATTCAATGAAAGAACCCGACGACACGTTCATGAGAAGAAGGAAGTGAATGCTTAAAGATTTAAATGAAAATAAAAAGTTATAGCGAATTAAGTAGAATATAAAAATATATCCAGTTCAAAACTCATTTATTTTCTTAATTTATTTTATTCATATTTTTGAAATGCAGGCGATGTTTCGAAAACAATATTTTCCACTCCAATACAACAAACAATCAAAGAAAACCCATTAAAATATTCACTAAAGTAGACAGAAAGTAAATTAATATAGACAAAAATCATTAATTTTGGTTTGAATGAAAACTTAAAGTTTATATTAAGCCATTTTATAAATAAACATTTTAATTTTTTATTACTGAAAAATCTATATTGATAATGCAGCAATTCCTCATTTAAAGTCATTGAGGAAAGATACATTTGTAATCATTTACAATTATCTTTATGGAATTTTCTTTATAAGCAATAAAATCGATTCTACTAGGTGAGAAATAAATGCTGAGGTTGCACAAGCGATCCAATTAGAATAATAATAGCCGAATTATATCTTATTTACATCAATTAGCTTATGTTAAAATTGGTTTCGTTATACGTTGTTTCGCTTAACGTCACAGTTTCCAAGAACCTATTGACGGCGTTAAGTGAGGACTTGCTGTATATAATTAATGTGGACTATGCACGAAACTGGTCTAGATTCATTCGAATGTTTCTGGTCACAGGAGAAGACCTTTCGATTAACTTTAACAGATACATCCTGTAAGTTTAAACTACTTATACTATCGCCGAATGGAGTTGGCATGAAGTAAATCTTTCTGAAATTTCATTAGAACGTGTTGCTAAACCGTTAAAAGTGACTGGTTTGAATGAAACTGGAAAATGGAAAACGCCTTCTCACTGTTTGGCGCCATCTTACAACTCACCGCCCTCTAGCGGCGGCAAGAGGAAACGTGCTGGGCAATCCAAACAGAACTTTAAGAGATGCTTTCTTTTATATCGTCAAACTCGATACTACATCTTTAATAATACACTCCCAGAAAATTCACGAAACAGCTGCAAACATTTGTAGACACGCTGTATATTATCTTGTTTATATCATTTTTCCATTTAAACCGTCCAAATACCAGTAATTTAGAGCGTAACATTTTCTTGTTTCTTATAGACTCTAAGTACAGATAAGAATATACAGATTTTTTTTTTCTTTTTACTGTAAGAAATAACGATTCTTAAAAACTCGCAATCGTTTCTTGTCTTTCATACACCATATTAATAATAAATTGTCGCCTGTTATTGCATATTTGCCAACCTTAAACTATAGACTCAATAGCTAGAAAAGATGATTTTGGAATGCAAAAACCGTAAAATAAAATCACAATGTGTTGAGACTGTCGACAAAACTTGCGGCACTTTCAAGCACTTAATCTTTGTTTCTTTATCACAATAAGTACAGTAGAGCATCGATTATCCGACTCGATTGGGGACTGGGGTTGGTCGGATAACTGAAAAAACGGATAACCGAAAAATATGAAAAAATACATTATTAGTATAGTATATTAGTACATCGCTATTAACCTACTTCACATTGAATTTTCATCGATGTTAAGCCTAATAAAAATTTTTTTAAAATAATAATCGTCGCTATTGTATCGTTAAAACTTAGAAAATTAAGCCTCGTTTAAATACTGGCTCCCTTTCATGGTCGAGCCATGTTGCCAGCTAAAACACGTAAAAGTACTATTAAAGTAGCCAAGACGTAGACAAATATTGTAGCGCCACATCACTAGCGGACATTTGAACTTGCCGACTAGAACGGTCGGTTAACCGATGTGACGGTTAATCGGGGGTCGGATAATCGATGCTATACTGTATATTGGTTTTTCCTAGTAGTAAAAATGTAGAATACAGAATAATAGTATTAAATAATTATCTATAAGAAAAATTAATAATTCTTTATAGCCTACAGCCTATAAAATATGATTTTAGTAGATGACTTACAAAAACTTTCAAATCGGCTTTCTCGTACCAAACAGCGGAATATCTCGTGCACATTTTGAGCTCGTGCTGTATTACATTTTGAGATAAAATTTCATAAGCGAAAAATTTCCGGAAAAAATTAATTTTTCATAGTCAGAAATTTAAAGCTTTCTTAGAAATTCTCGTATGTGCACGACAACATCGAACTCAAAGGAAACGTTAATGTCCGAAAGTTGATAGTATCTAAAAGAATCGTCACACAAGCGAACTTGGAATTTTTAATATTGGTCATTATGCTGAGACAATGCATAACTGTTACGTTATCTCGAAAAGGCGGAGATTTTCTAGCTCAGGCCCGACAACTGCTTCCAAAGGCGGATTCTCAGTCCGAGAGGCGGTGTTTAGCAACTGCGTATTGATATCTAACATCTTACTGTATATTCTGTCAAACCTCTGAACAAAGGCCACTGACAGAAACATTAAAAATTGTCCTTGTTTGGACGTTATTTTGTATACATTTTTGTTAAAAAAAAAAGATCCCGAAAAAATATGGCTGTTTAGAAGTGGCTGTTGTTCGGAGGTGACATTTGACTTATATATTATAATCGATTTTATAACCTGCCCTTTAAAATCCGTTTTTATGTAAAGTACATTATATATGCCTGAATGATATATGTACAGGTCAGTATATATATAGTCTAAATCAAATATTTAAAATTATTTTATAAATAAAAAGCAAATAAGACATAATGTTCTGGCTATGAAAGAGCGTACTTAAATATTTTAAAATTTGGCTCTATCACGATGTATTTTTTAATTGTTTTTTTTTGTACTTTTTATGATTTCTGTATTAAAAATAAAAATGTAAATTGCTTTAACGAGAAAGCATTAAAAATTTATCAACAAAAAATCTAATATCCTCTTCGATTTTAACTAATTTTATTTTAAATTTACGTGGTTATTAAATTTTATCAATAACCGATATTCTTCACAACAAAAGTTCTCGTAATGAAAAATCCAATAAATCTGCTACATAACTTCTTAAATTGTTGTTTAGGAATATAATTTTTTTTTTTAAATTCAAATTTGAGATAATTACACAAGCATAAACTATCCATTTTTATCTAAACACAGGCTTATTAGTACTGTACATCCAATAAGGTTACATAATCAGTATAAATTGCTTCGTTAATGATACACGTATAATCAATATCCATCATAACCTGAGAGAAAGGGTGCTAGCTCAATGTTCAAATACTCAATTTCAAGAGTAAGATCTTACTCTTGAAATTGAGTATTTGAACATTGAGTATTTGAACTTACAGGCATGATAAATTTATACTAAATGCGAAAGAAAGAAGAATAAAAATATATATATGATAATGAAAAAATACTCGCCGGAATATATTATCCATTGATTTCCATAAATATATTTCACGAATTCATTTAAATTTTTCAAATTTACGGAGTGTTTCATTTAAAATGCAACAGATACTTCTTCGCTTATTTTCAAGTATAGCCTATACACTCTATTTTAAGAATTTATAAGTCTTACAAAAGTTCAAAGTGCTAACTCACAATATAAATTATTACATCTTATTCTTTTACGTCAGTAAAATAAAAAATTAAATGCGATATTTCTTTTATCGAATTTATTTTTGTTAATAAAAAGTTTAATTAATTATCACCTCGGATTAAAAACGTTTACAATTTTTTTAACGCTTTAAATTCGATATTCGATTTTAAGAAAACTCTTTTCTGCTTCTATATGACGTCGACAGAAAAACCGAAATTAAGATTAAGACTGATGAATTTTCACTATAAACATAACATGTACTGTCCAGATAATTTGTATTTTAGTGACGTTTTCATTACGTGCATTTAATCATCAAAGATGTTACGTTGTCTGCCTAAGAAATATGCAAATAATTTCACGAGACGTTCGTCTACCTACTCTGTTTATTATAATTATTCAATAAACTTATCTTGGTGATAAAATAACAAAATTAAAATATCTTTTAAAAATGATTAAGTGTGAAATTATAAATTCTATCATGTATACATTTTAAACAAAATTATCATGCACTTATGTATTCTTTTCAAAATTTTAATTGCCTGTTGCAATCAGTAAAGGCACTAAAGATATTAATAGTAAAGACTTGTTTTGATATCACATATTAAAGGCGGTAAGGCGTGTTAAAGCCGGTAAAGCTGAGGAGGTAAGGCGTCAACCTACCGCTCCTGGAGATCTAGGATCGAATCCTGGGCGAACAATTTCCTAGGAAGTTTTTATGGACATTCTGTCCCGAATATGTCGACCCCCGTCTTATTGTGTGGGTCTTCGTCGAATCACGATTGGTATGATTAAAAAAGGTGAATATTTGTAAAAAAAAATTTTTAGTTACCTCAAAAACTGAATTTAGAATAAACTAAGAAAATTTGTTAATGTTTCTTGCTTATCAAATAAACCATTGATTGTATTCTAATGAAGAAAGGGAGGAAAAATAGTGGCCGAATGGATAAAACCAATGGTAGAAGGTCGCAGATTCGCGCCTCACCAACGAGCTGGTCACGTAGTGTTTTCTGTGTTTTCTTCGCATGTGAAACACCTAAATACGGCTCAGTTTCCCATTGGAAGTTCTTCAGGGAGGGCAGATTGCTTTTGTGTTGTTCTACCTTTTCCCATCAATCCAATTCAATTAAAAAAAATTAAAGTAATTTTATTAACAAAATTTAAAATTTGATATCCTGTGTATATTTAATTAATATTGCATGCGTACTTTTATTAAATTTTGAGAGGTGTTTTGCAATTAAGCTTTCCAAAATAAATAAATTTATCTTTAACGAAATAAAATTTTAGAAATGAAATAATAATAGATACATTTTAAACGAAGCACCATTAGCCAAAAGTGATATTATACACATCAAATATATATAACTACATTTTAGAAATCTATTATTTATTTGATCAATAATGCTTCCTAAAGATCCAGATAGGAACATTAACAATTAAAAAACTAGTTAAATCAATATACCATCATTTATCATTAGCGTATTTACAATAATTTGATGATTCACTTTCAAAAAGTAATGAGACTAACATTTTTACTTTCTACAGCGATAATGAGAATAAATACAAAAAGAATTTTGGTATGCAATTTCACTAGAAATAATGTGTTAGAATGAAAATTAATGTCAGTAAATAAAGAATACTCTAGCAATGCATTTTGTACGTGTCCACGTACAGGAGAGTTTCAGATTTACGTGAATAAAACGGTAATTAAATATTTAAAGAATGATAAATTAATTCCGGCATTACTCAAATACAAAAGTACAACAATACCAACGAATAAATTCCACAAAACTGTACAAAATTTTTTAACGAAAAATATTATAACAGATATTATATTTTCCTTTAAAAAAGAAGTATTTGTATAAATCAAATTTTATAAAATGTTTCCGAATGTGATTGATGGAATAAGGCAATGCAACACATGGGCAATCTGCCAAAGGAGGGACACCTCCCGGAAGGATTTTCCACAGGAAATAGACCCTTATTTAGATATTACACACGTGCACAACCCCAGAAAACTCCGCCGTTGGTGAGGCGCGAACCCATAACGTATTATAAGTGTTCAGTGATTTTATCCGCTCGGCCATTGATGGATTTAATACGTTTTCGTCTCCTCTAATTTCATTAGTTAATACAGAAATTGTACATAGCATGTTTTGTATAGTGTATAATACTATAGACTATATACAGATGAAAATATTAAATGTATTTTTACCTGTTAAAAGAAATATATATATTTATTTATTTATTATATATATATATACAATTATATATCAATAGTAATATAAGAAAAGTTTTAAAAAATTATATAGGCCTATATTTATTTAAATCTTATTATAATTGTATCGATTTAAAATGCATTTTTTCGTCGTAATCCTTTACGTGTTTTATAGATTCTTTGAACGAAAATTTCAAATAAAATCTGCGAATCCGACACAAGTAAAGGATTACGATAAAAAGATACATTTTAAATTGATACAATTGACATATGATTTTAAAATCGTGCTTCCAATATCCAACTTAATTGGTTATTAAACCCCATATGGAAAGCAAAATATTCAAATTATAAAAAAAATTACATAAATATATTTCGAATCTTGTAAACAAAACGATCTGTTTCGCTGTAAAAGACAAAATGATAAATGTCCAACGGAAAATTATAACGTTAGCTTTAAACTGACAGAATTATAAATAGGCTAAATTACGCTAGGATGCTCTATAACGTTATGCATACAGTATAATGATTATAATAAGTTTATTCAACTTGTAATTAATATAAACGCGTTAACACTGACCGAGGTATCTTCCTAACATAATATAAGGTTAGTAGATATTATATCACGTCAAATGAGAGCAATATAAAATGGAAATTTCTTTTATTTTGTTTTTAAAACAATTAGTAAATCACGCTGAAACAAATTTTAACT